>NC_142850.1:13672272-13975303 GCF_061612785.1 Hesperophylax consimilis | reverse complement strand
TTAGTCTGAAACCGTAGTATAATTGTCACAATAAAACATACCAGGGAACCTTAATACTAATAAAGAACTTGAAAGTCAATCAATCTAACAGGACTATTCAACTGATAATTTTCAATTTTATATAAAAATATAAGATATAAAATTTTTGTTCACTTAATTACTTAACAATTTCAATGAAAATAATAAAACAAATTAATTAAGTCTAAAATTAATACACCTCAAAAATTTGCGTTGGATTCTTTCAATGACATTAATGTGATTATTAAAGACAGATGACCAAATTGTAGAGTTATTTTCTAGAATGCTTAACCCAAATTTAACGAATATTCGATATCTCTTAAAAAATCGCAAATTTGTGACAAGCATCTCGCAGGTTGTAACTTTATAAATAGTTAATACTGTGGAAGTACAAAACAACTTACAGACAATTTTTTATTGATTTTCTACTGGGCTAGGCTTGGAATTTCTAGATCCAAGTAGAAATAAAGAATGTGTTTTTACAAAAACAAATTAGTGTGATGTTAAGCTTCACAACTCATGATACAAATGACACTGCAAGCTGATTTCCGATCAGACAAAGTTGTGTAAATGTCGAAGCTCACTGATTGAGAGCTTTTGTTGGTTCAGACGAACTGATTATCTGCTTAATATTTAATTTGGATACGTCCATAACAAAACTATAATTTCCTGTTATATGAAGTTGTCAAGGTTAATAGACTACCAAACTTACATCACTTTTAGTGGGTGATAAGCCTTTCTCATTTCTGTTCAAAATTAAACATTTTCATTATTTCAAAACTATTCAGTTAGGACAACTAAATAGGTTGGTGACCACTAGAACTTTGATCAAGTACGTACGTATTTACTAGCCAAATAAACTGACAAACCACGCACGATAATAAAAGGCTTCACACACAGAAAATAACAATTGAAAGTGTGCTAAATGCATGAGCACATAATATTACACTTCATTTTAATTTCCTTGATTATGGGAGTACCAATTTACACTTAATGAAAAGGTGATAAATACTTTACAATGTAACATCTCTCGAAATGTTTTGTGAAAGAAATTCAGTGAATCGGTGTTGAAACAATGATCGCTTGCGTTTATATTTCAATGCCAAATTTGACGTCCGTGATTTGTGAATATGTAGCCACTTTATTTTTACGGGTTTATAAGTTGACACTTGTTTATACCTGACTAAAATTCAATGGAATGGATTTTAAGATTCTCTTTGATGCATTTATTTTTTTACGAAGTCCATGATGTTTGATTATTGAAAATTAAAACGAGCTTAATCGTTGATACAGTAAAATTTGACTTTGAGCCGTCGTGGAAAATTGGTAAGCTGTTTAAAATGTAGGTATCTACTTGAATTATTTGGATCCCCAAAAGATATAAATTGCAATGTGCAAGAAAGAGCTTTAGCCATATATAATTGCTAGATCCAGATTGCCAGGTACTTGCAGACCTTTTTTCCCATTTCGTACCAATTGCTGCTTCCGTAGCATCACAATGTTCCCCAAATCAGGGATGCTATAAATGGTATATATTTATGGCATAAATGTAATTTGAAGAAGTATATATACCGACTTATTAATCTTTAATTTAGAAAACCGAGAAAATTTGAAAAATTATTTTAAATGTTATACGGTCAAACAATTTTTTTAATTTTTGATCATTTTTAATTAAATTTTTATTGACTACACATAACCCCTTAAGCATTTCAAACAAATTTAGTATTCAATTATTCTTGATATCAAAGACAAGACGTGCTTGTTAATAAAACTGTTTTAAAAACAATTTTATTTTATGATGATAAAGTCATTTTGTTACTTCGATATATTCACAAAAAATCATCACCCACGTTGCCCTAAAAACACTTTAAATATTCATGAATGAGTCAAATCATGATAAAAAAAGATTGCCTCTATTAATCCGAGGTGTAAATTCGCTACCGATAGACCTATCGAATCATAGACCGGTCGAATCCATCATTTTGACGAGGTGTGGTCAAATCGTCAGGTCCGAATACTTATTCAGTCTGTCACCCACGCGGCGTTGATTTCCTCCTCTTGGCGGCGGTCCAGGCGCTCGAATGACCGCAATCATCTCGGGATTAATCATTGAACAGAATCTCAAAGGACCGCCGCCTCCTCGAGACTCGGGATGGCGTGGAGATGGGCCAAAAACACTACCGAAACCTCTTCAAACTTTCCACGGGTATTCGGGTAGATTTAGATACTTTAGGGACTTTAAAAAATGCAATGGAGGGTGCATTATATTGTTCAGTAAACCACGGTATAATTTATTTTATTTTTAAGTGATTCCGCGTAAGATTTGGCATGCCCATTGCCCATTTGAGAGAAGATAAGGGAATTAGGGGAAAGGAGAAAGGAGAAAGAAGAAAAGACGTAGAAGATACTCACGAGCAAAATATCAACCTTCACTTAAACCAGTAGGTATTTAACGTAATATTCACATTGCGAGTTCAAAATAGTTGTGTTGATCAAGAATTATGAAAAATTTAATGACAAACTTTTAATAAGAACTTATTGTTTCACAGTTTTAAATTTTGTCGGTTTTCTGCTTTATAGTTAAGTTTTCTAGCATTGGATATAAATTTTGCGTGAATTGGTGAAGGAATTTTCACGAGGCAAGTTAAATTTAAAATTACTTACTAATAAAAATCAGTCGCATAAAAATCGATCATAAAAAATTACGAGAATTATAAAATGGAAATTCATTTGTTAATTTGCGCTCAAGAGGCAAAGTGTCAATATATTTTTCCGCTTAGCTCAATGATTAATTAATAAAAATGATTTCCTTTAAATTATAATTATTATCACAAGATATTCACAGAATAACACAATCTCTGGGGGGTCTATAGGACTAGAAAAGCATTAAGATGCAAATGCCCAATTACAAAAAATTTCATCAGGTAGTGATATCAATATTTTACATGACATAATCTTCAATTGCAAGTATGAGGTTAATTTATTCAAACTGCCCAAAATAACCAGTTAGTTAATATCGAGATTAAATTTAACTAGGATGGTTTAACTAATGCGTTATCAAGTTATATACCGTTATCTTGATGCTCTTACCCAATTTTCCCAGCCAGAAACAATTAATTGTTTACCCGCGTAAATTTTTAATGCACTTGCTTTGTGAAAGATCGCAAATTATTTTTGTTACTGTAACAGTTTAGCTAATTGTTTAAAAACTTTGTACCTTATGTTAAGTAGTATCATGCGTAAACATAAATCAAAATCTCTTTTTATCTTTCAATATTTTCTCACCCCAGATTAGGTTAGGTTAATCATTCTCTGGGGCGATTCTGAGAGTATCTTCCATTCTGGAAAGTGAAAACAAGCATATTAGCTACTAGGTATCAGGTACTAGGTATCAGGTAGGAGGTATCGGGTACTATGTATCAGGTACTAGGTATCAGGTACTAGGTATCAAGTACTAGGTATCAAGTACTAGGTATCAAGTACTAGGTATCAGGTACTAGGTATCAGGTACTAGGTATCAGGTATTAGGCATCAAATACTAGGTATCAAGTACTAGGTATCAGGTCCACCCTGATTTTAAAACCCGTGATTTCTGGTAAACAAAACAAGGATCTTACCACTTTAACACTCTATATCGACTACCATGGTAGATACATAACAATAAACGGATTATCGCTTCCTTTGTCGATCAACAAGTACATTTTTCTGTTCCATATTTTTAAGTATAAAGATATCTACTTGAAAGTTATTCCGCATTTATCGTTCTTCGTAATATGCAAATGGGACAGTCGTGAAGGGATTACCTGTCGATTTGGAGTTATTACAGTCAAATATGCAAGTCCTGTGTACCGGAAGAATTCAACTCCGACATATTATAAGATACGCTGTACGCGCTTTCGAATCAGCCAATATTGATAAATAATATCATGTTACATTTCTACGGCACTGCGGTCTGAAATAATGAAATGTTGTTGTTTGCAAAGCTTGTTTAATTAATACTTGTCTTATGCTCAAAAGCTTAAAAGCTCTGATGAAATTATTATTGAATTAATTTCAGGACTTACGTTAGTTTTGATTTGTCATTTTCGTAGTTCACATTAAAGGGGCCAAGCCTCTTAAAATTAGAAACTGGAACATTTCATTATAAGTAATTTTCTAAATCCATTATTGTTCAAAGTTCTAATTTTTTATTTAGTTAACTTTTAGTCATTTCGAAAATCATTAGTTTAAGATTAAAGTAACTTTGGAAGCTAAAAATGGTTCCAGACAGAATATCTATGCTATTTTCATGACGCTGCAGCTCAACATTCAAAAGCTTCTGTAGTTTCAATAAACAGACGTCTGCTTTATAATAATTTTACATGAAGACATGATTTTTCGTTTATTAATATTACATTTAAATTTTAAATTTGTTAAATGAATGAGAATTTTACACATAATTTTCAGCTTACTATAAATGATAGTGCCTATCCAAAAACAATGTAAATTAATTTAACACTTTTGCTAAATGTTTGTTGAAACCGAAAGCGTCGTTATCGAAGACAATACGATAAATACTCAAATAACACCATCAGCTCCATCCAATAAAGTAATTACCCTTTTGCTATTTATTTAACATCTGTGGAAACATTTATGGTTTTAAAAAGAATTAAATTTTACCTTAATTCTTACGTAATTTTTATTATAGTCTTTCCATGGAAATTGATTAATTTAAATAGTTATTGTATTACTACCTACTTCCGCAAGGTTATTTTGGAGTCAATAAAAGAATTCAAAGTGAAGTTAATGTACACGCGTTTCCATAAGATAGACATTTTATGGTATACCAATTCAAAATGGTTAGTTTTCATATTTTATTTTTTGAGTTAAATGATTAAACAACGTTTAAGCACAGCATGTTTTTTTTTAAATTTAAATTTTGATAAAATTCACGAATAATAAAAATTAATGTTCCACCATTAGAATCGCGAAAACTATCGTATTTTCAACTGCAATAACAAATTTCAAAACATATATTACTTTTTTTGTATAATTACTGAAGCATGTTTCATCTTCGTTTTTATAATTACTTTTTTTATCGGATCTGGTATTTATCTTGCTTGGATAAATATTCAGATATAATTAATTTTTCGGTGAAGCTTTTGGACACTGTATTTACGCAACCAGAAAATCTGCCAAAGATTATCTAATCAAAGCTTTGCGTTTCAAAAAAATTAATCCCTAAAAAATGTGAAATTTCGTATCTTATTAGCTTCAAGTCTACCACATTAGGTCTGGCAACTATGCGACATTTCAGCGATGGAATGTAACAATTCAATGACGCATAATTTTGAGTTATGCTCGTCTACGGGTAACTTAGGCTTTTTTATTTAGCGTACCGTTTGAAAGCACATCTCTCTGTAAATTTGTTTGTACGTTTCATTTCAAGTTTCGATAAACTTTAAGCAAGCAAGCTTTGAGTGAATTGCTCTAGCTTTTACTAGAGATATTATGCTACTTACCTGCCTAAAGAAAGTTTGAAAAAATAATAATTTTATTGTGGATTGTGACGATTCTTTGGACAAATTGTATAATTCCTTATTTGAAAAAAAAGTGAAGTTTCTTGAAATATATTGTTTATAAGTACGCAGGTATTTAAGTACCTACTTACAAATCTTATGATTTCACAGAAAAAAATATATTTGTTTTATTAAATAAGAGAAAATTAGAAACCTACATTTTTTGACGCCAGGTCTGGTCTATTGTTCACAGAACTACTAGTTTGAATAAAAAGTGTGGTATAAACAGTAGGAATACCATATTATTTACTCATAAAACTTTGTGGTTTCTAATTCATAATAGATTAGGTCGTCTGATAATTGTCATTAAAATTCTGTCAAAAAAATCGCTGTCAGCGATATTATTAAACGTGGTCTGGGCTTGAATATCAAGAATCAATTTTCTTTATATTTCATTAAAATCTCTAAAGTTTCAAAATTTACCTTACAGAATTCTTATAAAATCGTACACTCGCAAGATGTTTCATATAATGTACTCTCTGATGTATAGAACAAACTAAAATTCTTCCGAAACGCGACCATAACAATTACGACGTAAGATTATCGTAAGATAATTTATGCCAAAGGCGACTATCATCAAATTTCAACACAGTTCTAAAATCTTTCTTGATATTCTATAGAAGCTTTAGGTATAATTCTATTCAATTTAACCATCGATAAGGTTTGCCTAGGGTTAAATGTCAAAACATTTATGGTGTCGGAACACGGTTTGTCGGTGAATATAAAAAGACTTTATTCATTTTGTTTTACAGCCTTCCTCTGTAATACAATTTAAAACTTTTACAAATAAGTGAAGATACTCAAAATTAGGTGTCATCATTCGTTTTAAGATATATCTCGTTTTATTGAATTGCGATGTGACAAAACTACTTCACCCGTGAACCATAAAAAGTATAATATTATTTAATAGAAACGCTTTAAAATGCAAGTTTTAGAGGTTAACAGTTTGTGAAGATGTTTGACAGATATGTGATGTGGAAAGATCTTATCAGATTTTATAAGACTGATTGAACAGTTCATTGGTCATTCCTGAAGAAATTCTACGGGTTTTTTTTATTTTCAAGAAGCCACAATTTCGGCGCTTTACTTTGTCAAAATTTTACTAGTGGCTATTAAAAAAATGATGTTGCCGCATTTTCGAATTAATTTTTCGTTTTATACTGTAACTCGTGACAATTCAATTTAAATTTGTGTCTTTTATAGCCCAATACATATTTTAGTTATTTATGTCGTACTAATTTCATTCTTATTAGTTTTTTTTTTAAATAAAGCACATTTAAAAAAAAACTCTTTCCATAATTTGATGGCTTAACTATAATTTATTATGCTACTTTTAGATAACGCAATTTAAAAAATATATTACATTCAAAAGGCTATATTATAACTTCCGCATAGATATCGCTGATTAGGCACTGATTAAAATCATTGCTGATTAAAAAGGTATTTCATTATTCATTTTCTACTTTAAATTGTTTCATTTGGTTAAATTTTGGAGGTTTTTCATTCATATCGCTTTCAAATCTATCGATGCAGTTTCGAAGAGTAAAACGTAATTAAGCCCAAGATCGAAACATCTGAAAGTTGAATCCACCGTTATTTGGGAAATGCAGCCAATGTGCAAATTTATATGCAAATGTTAATTCAACTGCTCATGAAATATAGCAATAACTTTTGATATCGACTCGTACTTGATTAGTATCACGGCAATAAGATTCCGGTCATTCACCACAAAAAAATACAACACGCGGAACACTATTCATAAAATCTATTTTATGTTTTTAAAAATGCAATCCTAATGTGCAATATCGTTTTTTACAAACTTCCACGTCTCCATAAAAACGTGAAAACCTGTTCTCATTGGGAATTAAAAAGCTCCCGGCGTCTTTTTATAGCCAATGACAATAACCGTGGCGACAATGGCGACTATTGACGGCAATTTTTAAAGCTTTCATCGGTAGTAAAAATACGACGAGAGCTTTTTGTGGTAAGTCTATTAATTTATTAATGTAGTTAACGCCTTTCGGCTTTTACATACAATACTTATGAACTATATGTAATTAGAATTGCTTAAATAATAAACAACCCTTATGAGTGTGTAAAACAGCAAAGGATAGTAAATAGAAGTTAAGAAGGTTAGTAAATATCAAATCGAATTGAGATCATGTTTAAGAATGCAATACTGGAATGCAAAAAATTAAAATTTAATTTAATTTAATTAAATTTAAGGAAGGAAAACATGTAAAGGCTAAAATCATGTCGACACGTTTGACATGATGTTTGCTCAAGGTCCGGATTAGGACGGGAAGTGTATACTAACTTAAGGCAATGCACCACATCGTGTAACATTTGGAATGGGACCGCAAACAATAAT
This sequence comes from Hesperophylax consimilis, assembly GCF_061612785.1. Lineage (NCBI taxonomy): Eukaryota > Metazoa > Arthropoda > Insecta > Trichoptera > Limnephilidae > Hesperophylax > Hesperophylax consimilis. The sequence continues at coordinate 13,967,356 of NC_142850.1, read as the reverse complement.
ACTCTCTATGTAGATGGCGATAAGGTTTAAATTCCTGTTTGCCTGTTTTGATTTATGCGAGAAAAAAAATCGCCAAAATTTGATTTTATTTTATATTGCGAAATTCAGTGACAGATATTTTTAAATGTTTTACGATCATTTTACAATAAACCATAACCAGAAAGGGGTCAGTAAGTAGGAGATTTTCAACTTTAAGCAGTTTTTAAAGGTCTACCCTATTTTTTCTGGGCTTGTAAACAGAGTTATAAACAAACTACTCGATTATTTCAAAGGCCAAGATGGGTTCTTAAAATAAGCATCTAAAATATTTCTAAACAATCAAATTTAAAACCAAAAACACATGATTTTGCATTACTTCGTTCTACTTCACCTGTAGTGCGTCAGCAAGTTAGACTGAGACTCGAGGGAAGCAACAATAATCCCATAAAATTAGAAATATAGAATTGAGCTTAAAATAAAATAAACCTTGAACCCTCCAATCAAAATCATGAAATATTATAATTATAAATAATTAAGTAACATCACACATTTACACACTCACTTTTCTGAGATACATCTCACACAATAATTCACAAATATAATAGATTTTTATCTTTCCTTGTTTATTACACGTAGGTAATAAGAAAATGTCTGGTCGTAATTAAAAAATAAAATTATCATAAAATACGTTAAAACTTATTAAAATACGTTAAAACTTATTAAATACGTTAAAATGCATTAAAACTTATCTAGAAGATACGTGTCATAAATTTACTAAATTGATCAGTGGAAAGATCTAAATTAGTAGAGATTAGCGCTTTTATGCAATAATATGTTAGAACAAATAAATATATACTATGCTTCCTTGAAATCATATTTTTCAATATATGATCAATATTACATAGATTAAATAACTTATTTATGGGAACGTAACATTATAAATATTGTGATTATATATGGTCAATTTAATTTAATATTGATTATGTTGTGTTGCTAAATGATTTTATTTATAGTAATATGTATTTTGCTTCGAGAAATATATTGGACAAATAATTGTTAGTTCACATTTACTTGCATTATTTATTGGATGGAAGCTTTGTTTTTAAAAGGTCACATAACTTGGGAAGACATTAATGTTTACTCATGAAAATGTATGCTAACGTCTTTCATGGGAACTGAATATTTTCGTAAAAACAAAAGTGTTTTTTTTTTGTGATTTGGAAATGTTCATTCATATTTATTTATATATAATGTGCGTCCTTGCTTCTTTTTTATTGTATCCGTGAAAAGATATAAAATTTTATTGTTTCTTAATGTTAATTTGCCGCCTGTGAAACAACATGATTTTGAACACCCCATTGGTGTCCAAATAAGAGAATAAAAATAATCGTTTTAAGAACATGTGGAAATTTTTGTTGTCTCTTCTGTTTGTCGGCTATCGGCTGAATCCGAATTTGCTGATGTTCGATTGCTGACTTTTTAACCCTTTAAATGCCGGAAGGTATTTTACTTGGATGTACCGACAGGACGCGAATTTTTTACACCGATACCTTGAAGCTTCATTTAGATCACTCTAAAGTCGATATAATCTGTGAACTGTTATATTATAATTATTTTTTCATCATCCTAATAGATGTCACCGTGGGTTCTATATTTTAGATTTTTCAAATTACTTGAGTTTGACAAGCAAAATCGTCATATAGAACAGCGTGTTAACGCGCTCATCTTGTATGGCCGGCCTTGTGAGCACGGCTACCTAGAGCGCGTAAACGCGCTTAAGGCACAACCGGTTAAATAGATTTTACTCATCCTTCAATTTTCGTTACAGTTTTCAATTGCATTTGATTGTCGACTCAGGCTTTCAATTTTCAATTCATTAAATAATAAAATATTTAAAACGACACGTTTAATATAAACGCGTTACATATATATAATCAATACCTCCGTTGTCACTTTTCGCTATTTTTCAAAAACGAAGCCTTTATGTAACAGAACGGTTGTAACGAAACCCTCAGCGTCAGCGATAGTGAAATTATTTTATTTAGCAACACTTGCAGACCACTGCATCGGCCTACATCGGCCTACATCGTCAGATAGAAGACAGGAGTATCTTTCCACCAGAATATTTCGCCCATCCTACAATCATTTGCATATCAACAGCGATCAAAACAATTCAGGACGAATAATATATTTATTAGATGGGCGGCGATGTCACTCAAGGGGCAGGCCTATGAATCTCCCACTCGGTCCAATATGACACTTGTAAATTGAATGAGTTGTTGCCTGAACGCAAAATGATGAACCACACACTTGACACACTATTATGGAAGGAAACTAATTCCCAGATCTTCAAACCAACGCACGTATCTTACTTCTAATGATACGCACAAATATTGCATCTAATGTTTCTCACATCATTTTACATCTGATGTTTTGCGTGGGAAGAACCACTTTTGCGTTTTCCACTGTACTTAAAAATCTAGTTAATAGGATTGCTATTAAAGTTTACAAAGGCTTGTTATCGTGAGAATGTATTGGCTAAGGGTTGTTAACATTATCATTGTTTTCACTCTCCTCTCGCTCTTGTGGTTTTCCGGATGCTGTGATTTAGATATTTCTCGAGAGAATGGAGATGCGGACTTATTTAATTTATGTGAGTGTGTTTGCTGTTTATGCGACAGAGTGAGAGTGAGCTTAGTTACAAGGAAGTTTAAAGTTTAGCTGACAATTTTCTGACGTTCAATTTAAGGCCTCATTTAAAAGCTCTTAGCAAAATAATGGCTATAGTCGTGAAACTTCAGTTTTGGAAATTTTGAGAACATTTTGTATTTTGTAGTAAGTGAACATAATATTATTTAATTGTAGCCTTTTTTACAAATGGTTTTAGTTTTATTATTAGTACTAGCGCAGACCTGTGAAAAATCACGGGATAGTCTGAATTCTCGATAAATCAGTACCAATATAGAAAATAACTATTTAATTCAAAGCGAATTTGAGTTCATTGAACTAAACTAAACTAAATTTCACCCAGGAATAACTAACGCACATTACAGACAACCGAAAATGGTTTGTTTGATTTTTATCTTACAGATTACATTGGTACCTACGAACAGTGACAATGCGAATAGTTAGTTACCACATTAAAGAAATATATATTTTAAACTTTAATTCCATCCTGACAAAGATCAACCCAAAGCAAAATTGTTTTTTTTATACTTAATATTATTATCCTTTCGGCACTCCATTCATCTGCTCAAAACACTTTTTATTGCCGGATAGAATTCAACACGCAAAATAAGGTAGACTCATGCTAATCATCGATGATTCCATCCAATCTGATACGCTAAGCTTTCGGGCAGTGCCTAATCATCGCGCAGATTGATGATTGTTCAAACTAGTTTTCCATTATGAAGTCAGCAGTATTCAGAAGTTGTAAATTATAATATTGAGTATATCGTGTCACTGACTTATTATAATATGAACTATCAATATTTTGACCTGTACGGATCCTGAGGTATTCCGAAGCCAATTTTTACGATATTTAATCGTTTGAAGATCGTAAATTAAGATAACATACGTTTGGGGTTGGTTGCGACAAAGGAACTTGTCACTTATGTTAAAGACAGGCGGATCTGTTACACAGTGGAGTATAGTATGAAGATTGCTTGATAAGCTTAAAGCTCAAGATTATATCACAAGCCCTTGACGTGTTGTTCGTTTGTTATAAAATTGATAATAATCTCATGACATTGATACACTAAAAAATAATTAGATAACAATCTAAAAGTTTATATAATTATTTTTTAGTTGTGCAAAATAATCTGTATAAAAAAATTATGTAAGCTGTGGAAGTTTAGGTTATATGTTGGGGCAACTTCGATATACACTGAACAGGTAGGGAGCCTAATGAAGACCAATGGAAGGGGACCGACAAAATGCGAAAATATACTACATGGTCACAGAAAGAAGCGACAAAAACAAGATTACCGACTACCTAACTGATAGAGGAGAAGATAAAGTATTTTTTGCTTTTAATGTGATTTTGCACAAAAACGGCGCTATACAAATCATCCAATTATTATTATTTTTGTGATAGGACTTATCACACCGCTAACCGACAGTCAAATTCAAAAATAAATACTTGTTTTCGATTTGAATTTTATTATTTATAAAATCGTTAATAGTTTTATAGACAGCCCTTATTTATTTAACCCAATAACCTTCCATAAACCAACTAGAAATAATCAATTTAAAAAATTTAACAGTAATATCAGGACTGAATCATTTAAATACTTTCTCAGAAATAGGTGTGTTCGACTGCACGGAATTTAGTTACAAGAAGGCTAGAATAACATACCGCATAGATAAATATAAATGCTTTTATTATTCTTTAGCATTTGTTCTATTTTGACAAACATTAGTACTTTAGCAATGTTCCACTAAATTATTATTATATATATCGCAAGTCCACATGGGCTTTAAAATTACATTAAATTTGTTTTCACGCTTAAAAATGTCCATGTAGAATCTGCCCTCTTGGTCAAAATAAAAATATCAATACCATCTACTAAGAAACCCCGAAACTTTCCATATTCCTGTCCAAATAACCAACTTAACCCAATGGTTGGGAGACGGTTAAGTTGGTTATTTATGACACTGATAATACAACTAACACAGCGCCCTTGAGGTTTTTACCAGCGCCAGGCGTCATTTGGCTCAGTGCCCTGTCCCAACCTCTTGTGCGAATATTGTGAGGAGTGTATAATATCCACATAGTGGCAAGATTTCGGACATGTTTAGCGATAGCCACGGAACTTCTCTAATTTTTAACTTCTAAATTATTATAAGCAATAATAAGTCGCCTGAAATATCCATACAAATTGAAAATATCTCCCGAGTAAAAATAAATGCCGCCGACGGGAATTGAACCCGCACCTTCTGATGTCCGGTCAGGTGCTCTGGACCACTGAGCTACGTCGGCTTATTTCCGACACGCCAAATAATTCAATATGTACTAGTACTTCAACATCAACAATTACTGCTTATTCTATTTTTTTACCTTAAACAACCAACTTTATTTTTGATTTAATTTATTTAAGAAACCTTGTCTTGTAAACATTAGTTTATCATTATAAAAAATAAATAAAAAAAAACTAAATCTTTGTCTAATCTCTTGTTTTCACTTGACTCCACTTTAACCCAACTGTATTATTTCTTGTTTGTTTGTTGTTGTTTTACGTACTCATTGTTTCATTTTTACATATTGCTGTACGTTCTTATTGGACAATTGGTATTTATTAAATGTTATTATTTCTATGTAATTTTTTATGTTAACCGACTTTTAAGGAATAAGAGTCAAACTTTTAACATTTTTTTCAACGTGCATATATTTATCTTGATACGCATTTTCATCCTTCGATACGCTACTGGAAACATCGGTTGTTTGTGAATATTATGACTTCTCGAGTAACTAGCTTTAAAGAGATTGTTTATGAATAGTACTTGTCTGACGTATAACCGCCGGAATAAGCTTACAACTTGTAGATATGTCGATTATTAATCTCGGATTCCGCATGCCTAAAGTCTAGACATAGACACCCGGTAGTAGTCGATAAGTGCGTGTGATTAAACCTTACGATGCCACGATTTTGCAAATTATTCTAAATGATTTTTAACACTTTCAATAAAAAAATTCAATGACTTTTGGAAAATTTTCACACTGTTCATTTAATTGGATAGTGCAATTTAAAAAACCGGCACAGATTCATATCAATGTGTCAGACGACGAAATGATCTGTTAATATTGGGATTGTGCTTGATTGTGCTTCCAGCGTCTTTTATAGTAAATTACAATTAGCTTTAGAAAAGGTTGGAGAATATTAGTACAATTTTTTTAAGGTTGTTGTAAATCCAGAAAAAGATACCGATCGTTTTTTAACTACTGGAGTGAACATAGACTTTCCTCTTTACCTATTTATTTAACAAAAAAATGGGTAAAGTAAGATATTCACATTTCTTATCTATAAAAAATGTGTAAATGTTTTAGAGAAAATACATGCAGACCAATAAACAATGTAAGTAAAATTAATTCCATCTTACACCTGTTTTAACGTTTTGTTTCCGAAAAGTATTGGTTGAAGTTCTTAAATATAAAATGACAGTTTACGTATTTGATGTTTGGAAGATACTCGTATTTATATATATATAATTTCTTAAGATAATAAACATTATATTATATGTATATGACTGGCTAGGAAAATAGGAGTCTCATTTTTTTAAATGTACAATGATACAAACGTGTATAATAGAATTGGGCGGCACTTATAAAACTCATACACAATCTCTTTACATTGCGCAAAAACGAATAATTAAAATAATTAAAAAAAAAAAAAAAAAAAAATTTTTTAATTATTTTAATTATTCGTTTTTGCGCAATGTAAAGAGATTGTGTATGAGTTTTATAAGTGCCGCCCAATTCTATTATACACGTTTGTATCATTGTACATTTAAAAAAATGAGACTCCTATTTTCCTAGCCAGTCATATACATATAATATAATGTTTATTATCTTAAGAAATTAGAAATTGTTGACAGGCGCCTACTGTAAAATTAATCCTATAATACAATCACACTAAGATGTTTTTTGTTCTCAAGATTGTCTCTGAGTTAATTGATTAAACGTTAAAGAATACCTATCTTAACTATGCACTGCGATCCCACACACCGCTAACAACTAACGATCTGTCACAATAAATTACTTATGTCTATGATAAATACATTCATTGAAACTCTATACGTTACAAAGCTACCGAGACTAGCGGCCAAGTGAAGCGAATCTTACAACATCATCATATCATACTGGTAATGTACTTAATGTACGTAGTTACTTGGATTAAAGCGTACTTCATTATGTTACACCACGGAACAGATAATCCCTGGAAGTGTGGTCTACATCGATTCAAAAGTAAACGGTTGTCAATTATTTAAATTTCAACTACTGACCCCGCATCCCAACTTTCCATCAACATATTGTAACATACTTCTCTTGAACACTTTTAATATTGAAGCACTTAAAAATATATGTTATTTTAAAATAATCTCTAATCAGATGCCGAGTTGAAAAACAAATTATGTGAAATTCCTTTAATAGAAAAAAACTTGCAAAGTGTGCTTCGAAAATTTTTAAAAACATCTGGTTCTGTTATGTAACATATGTATGAAAAATTCACATTGTTTCTTTAACCACTCGAGCGAAGAATGTTCGGTTATAGATTTCGCCATTCGATTATAATACAAAATCTAAAATTAATTAATATATTACTGCGGTTTAAAGCCAGTGAATCCACCCATATTTCACATTTTATCCCATATTTTTTAAGTTCTATGTAAATTTGGTGCAAACTTGCCATATTATGCCAAAAATCGTTCGATTGGGTGTCGTGTTTTATAAAATATTTTCACAACCGTCGCTTGCGCATATTCACTTAAATCCTTTTTTAATTAACGTGCTGATATAAGTGAGATGTGTAAATGCATAATTACATATAATCTCACTTTCAAATCATCTTCAGTAATCTTCTTCTTCTTTTTGAAGGTTTATAACAGAGTTTTGATATTTAACATTTTTTGATTGATTTCACCAGAATTCAGCTTACTTATGCCATAAGGAAAGACCCACAGCACACTTCTACTTATTTTCTTATTCAGTGTGTTATACTAATCATCTTGCGTTCAGCAGGGATGTACAACACCGTCTAGGATTTATTTTAATTACATGTACGTATTCACTTTGACAGACGTAGACAAATATGATTTGTAGACTTAAATAAGTCGTTTACAAGTGTCTATATCTTCCTAACCTAACTTAACCTAACCAGTGCGGCGTCTACTTTGCCAATGGTTAAATCTTGCAATCTAGCAATACACTCTGTGCGGTGTTCGAATGTATTAATTAACATTGTTTTGAGTTTTGTCCGCTAGAGACAGTAAGCTTTATTTATTATCAGCGGTTTAAACACTAAATAATCGCCAGGTTGTACAGGGAATTCATTTCCCGTTTCTTGCAGACTTATCGACTTGTCTGATTTATTTTGGATTTTAATTTATTGCCAAAGTCATTATTTTAAAGCGTTTAAGGACACTTATTATTTACTACGATTATCACTTGTAAAGATACAACATGGCGACAACCCGTTTCGAAAGCTTCGTCTCGAGTTTTATAAAATAAACTCTTTCAATAAATAATCTCCCAGTATTGGCAAAACGAACCCGTAACGTAAGAGTAATTAAAAAGAGTATGATGTTAAAAATATCATAAGCACGATATTGGCATCATTTCGAAAGACGTTATTTATTTCGACAACTCGTGTCAATAAATTTTTAAAAATGACAAGTGAAATGCAGTTTTGTAAAAGCAGGACTTGAAGTTATTTGTTTACGGAGCACCAAACTGGTTTTCAATAAACCATTTTTACACACACATGGTTAACTGGCGGTTTATAAATCAGTTAGTGTAGGCGTGTCTAATTTTGTACCAGATGCAGTTAAAACAGCAACAGTTTAGAATTAAGTCTGCGTTTTCTCAAAATACTTTGGGATTGTTTGAAAGAATAAATTTAGATTGTTATGTTATGGGCTATTACCAATAAAACAACTTAGATTGTTTACACAAGCTGTTTTAAGTGAACACATCTGATTTAATCACCCATTATTAAGTCCATTAATTTAATTTAAGTACCAAAGTCTAGAGAGATATAGGACTTCCCAAGTCAGCATTGAATGTTTTTAGATTAATTAAGTGGTGGTACCTAAAATGAAACACCAAATTGGCCTTGTCGTATCTAATTATCTATTATAAAGGGTTGGTTAGGTTAGGTAAGGTGGGTTTTTAATTATTCTCCCAAGAGTCCCAATTGCCAGAGCTAGTTGGACTACGGCTTCACAAATTGATGTGTGTTTGAGTATTAAGGGTGGGGAGAGATGAAAGAAAGAATCAGGTTGGAAAGTACTTGACTATTCAGAACTAAACTAAACATGGCTAAAGCTATTTTCAAGATTTTTTCATTCTAAACCGTGGTCATTCAATAGGGCGATACTTATGATACAAAATAAAATATAATACTGCTGTACTTACTACTCCAGAGTGTTCTTATGTATTTAAATTATCCTTAACCTTAAAATTGATAACTTTTTTGTAAACTACGATTGGTATTTACTATATCAGTTCTCTCTGATGACATCGGAAAAAAACATTAATTTTAAAATTAAGAAGAGTTCTTTATCCTTAGACAGAACTGGAAGCACCCATCTGTTCATTTACACGTTTACTTACTTTCGAAGACCTTACAGTTCTAGTTGAGTATAGCTTCCATAATGATGGCATGCAACTTCCGATGATCCATTGCTTGTATAGTTACCAGCAATTCATCTCCCCCAGCCTCTTCAGGTCGACCATTACGTTATCTTGGTCTGCCTGAAGGCTTTCGTACACCGTCTTAATAGCATGTCCTCCCCCGCTCTGTGTACGTGACCAATCCATGCAATTTATTCAAGTAATTGAATTTAAAAAAATCAATTAATCCACATCTCAAATGATTGCCACTATAATATCACCAATGAAGATCCAACTCATTCAATATTCAGAAACAACTCATTAAGGCGAAGCTTAATGCCAAATCACTGTTTTGATTAATCTTTATAACGAATTGGTGTACATTATGAATACCAAAAAATATGATTTATAAATTAAAGGTTTTCCTATCGCTTCGCTTGAGTAGAGATTTATACAAATAAAAAATAAATTACGCAATAAAATATATAAATGCAAACTACTAAAAAAATATTTATTCAATCGAAATGTATGAACGCATAAAGGAAACAACTTTAAAAAATACCGTATTATAGCGAAGATTACCTGTGACGGTTTCACTTGATTAACTTTTTTGCTTTTTTATAAAATTATTTAGAAAATAAATAAAAAACAGTTTTTTTGCTTGAAATCGAACGTTTCTAGACTCCGTTTGTCAAGCGATTTTAATGCCTATTACCTACGACATAAAGTATTCCAAGAATATACATTTTTTGGCTTGTAGCTTCCTCTTAAGCTCTTTCTGTAATATCTTTAAAATTATTTTGATCGTGATCTTAGGACGGGTTGTCTAAATTCAAATGTAACATTGTCATCAAATAGCCATTCTGCGCCATTTTGTTTTTATGACAGCTGAAAAATCCCCGTTAAATGCATTATTTTTAAATGCAGACAGTCCTTTTCGGCTTATGAACAAATTGTGGTAAGCAGAAGAGGATAATAATCATGTGGTTAAGCTTGTCAATTTATTATAATTTGATGGAAAGCTAGGCACCTAGAATAGGCGTATAGCGGGGATCTTACAAATGTCAAAAAATGGCGCTGAATTATCATTCAAGGTCATCTTCAAGATTGAGCCATTTAGTTTTTAGATTTATTTTTAGCCACGTTATTGAGATCATCTCGAATGTAAAACGTATAATTTTAATCCACTAATCTACCCGCATCTTAAACACACGCACCTTTCGCCTTCTCCAATAAAAAAAACCTGTCTGTCCTACTTTGCAAATTTAGATGTTTTTATTACTTCATTCTTGACAGCTGAACCTTTTTACATCATGACAGTCAACGACATCTATGATATAAATATGAAATTACCGGTTTTCGTTAATATATTATAAAACTTAATTTTTGTCAATGTCGGTAGCTAAGGAATTTTGTTAAGTTCTACAATTGTAAAGCGCCCTTGAGGTGACACATGTCAATTCAAATCACCAATAAATAATAATACTAATATTTGGTTGACTTGGTCATTCAGAACATAAGATCTCTGCCTTTTAAATGGATAAAATTAACTTCTGTTTATAATAATATATTATCAACTGAACGCTCACTGAAAAAACTGGATTCCTGAACTCGTTTTTAATACTTTTTCAATCCTCTGCAAATGACAAGCCACCGAAAAAAACATTACGAATACCGCCAGGTACACTAATCCTGATTCAAGGTAATTTTTAATAAAATATTATTCGATAATATCGGGAATGGATTAAAATATTTAACCTACATTTAAAAGTGAAGTAATTAAAAGGTTTACATCAATGAGTGTCTTATAAATGAACTGTGTAAAACCTGAACTTTGACGTCGTGAGATTAAAGCGTGTAAAGCTTTTAGACAGGCAATACCTCAGTGGTCGTGTGAATATATAAAGGGCAATGAATATATTTTGTAAAGTGTTTGCAAGCCCACGTGTCATCTTCTTGACTATGCAGCAGAATGCCTTTTTGTGTGCTCGTTATGATTCAGTACAAACTCATATGCAGTGAGCACCGGCGTTATGAAATTCGCACAGGTTTCTCTAGCCAAATTTTTATATTAGCTCCTCACAGAAGGGCCCCAAGGAAAATAAAGACCAGTGTCATCTTTGGGGATGCTTTGCAGTGGGCCTTTTTAAAATGAATCCCTTTCTCCCATTGCGGTGATAATCGATAGAGTCCTGTTGGAGAGATCGGGTCTCACTCGACCATTATCTCCCGATCCAGCCCTAGCCGCTAAGACCTAGACAAACCTCAACCTATGAACCCGGGCACCTCTGCTTAGTCACCAAACGTAGCGAACCACCTGAGGTGACCTATGTCAAAAGTATTGATTATCCAACAAATGGTTCCCTGGCGGCGGCACCCATACCCGCCTCCCAAATTGAAATTGAATATCTTTGTTAAATCTACTACTTGAAGCTCTTATCATCACGGACCATAGAGCATTAAAACATCAATTTTAGTAACAAAAACATGTTGTTTGTTCTATATTTTTCAACTGCTCTCCTGTTTATTTTACACACTTATTTGCACATATGGGATGTGTGGGATTACAATAATATCCCCACATTCAACCTTATGATCCATCCGTATAGTGTTTCTATATGAGTGTCCCGTTCTTGTGTATATTTTTTTAAACAAATTTATGTAAATTACGCGATTGATGAAATTTTATAAACTTGACCTTCAAAACAAGAGGAAAGCCACAGTCCAGCGTACACACCTTTATCCATTTTTCGCAACCCTTATAGCAGAATTTCCATACTCGATGAAATTTTGTACATCTGACGTTTAAAATATCAAGAAAATTATCACTGACTGCATCTGAAAAACTTTGAGTGAATTCCGGGTAACGCCGGGAACTAAAGCTAGTTATTAATAAGATGAAAGTGAGAAGTAAGAAGTAAGTAAGAAGAGTGTTGAAACTCGTATGAGGATGCCATGTAATCACTATTTGTTTATGCACTCGCAAATTTCAGTAGCAGGTACCTACTTTGGTAATAACTTTTAAATATGTTTCTTTATAATCAGGTCACACATTTTGCCAGAGAACTCAATAATGTCTGAATCCGGCTTCTTTATATGGAACCACAAAGAACTTATTAGTGTGCTCTGATTGTAACGCCGAACCTCATTGTTTATCTGTGGTTTTGAGGTAGATAGGTGTAGTACTACTTAAAGTACAAAACCACAGATAAACTATAAATTAAGCAGGAATTATTGTCTTGTATTCTTTCTCCACGGTCCACTTTCTCCCCATAGATAATTATCTTTTAAGACATGGGTAGGTCTTGGAATTCTTATTAACATGTTACTGATATCTTTATCAAATTACGTAGAAGTGGCTTCCTAAGGCCGGGTTACAATAACCCAGCATGAGGCGACTTCATCATGTCTATATCTTTCCAGCGGGTAGGGATGTTCATACATAACGCCAAGTAATAAAGTACCAACAGTTGGGAAGTATGATTACTTCCATTGAAGGTAGGTACTTACTTATTTTACACTCAAGTCTTGTTTGGTATTTTGAAGTATCGATATCATTATCTGCGTAGTGATGTCAATTAAAAGTTTGTATCGTTATTGATGGCTTTATTATCTTGACTAGGAACCTATATACCACTAAGTTAAATACTAATTTCAAAAACAATGAAATGTGTAAGAAATATGTACTTGCACAGTAATGCAAATCTGAGGATAAAGTAATTTTAGGATATTTAATAGTAGTTCATGAAAACATGTTTTGTTATGATAATTTTTTTCTAGGGCTCCTATAAATCTGTCAGAAATATTCATTTGGTCTTTATTTTGTCTAGTTCAAATTAAATTCCATGGATTTTTGATAACCAAAATAAGCTAAATGAAAACGGGAGGTCATCTTTCAAGGTCGAAAATTAACATATTTGTTATGGCTATCTTTAAGTAGATGCCAATTCAAGAATAAATTATTAACATATAAGATTTTTTTAATGTAAGTACCGCACATTCGTCCCAACTGCTCACAACAGGAGGTCAGGAACCAATGAGGCTATGGCATCCCCAATTGAGGTTGAAAATGGGGAGGGGAAGGAGTCGGGGAAGAGAAGGCGAGGATGCAGGGAAGTACCTGCCTATTCTGGTCACCAAACACGACTAAAGCCATTTCAAACAACGTTTTGTTTCTGAATGGTGGTCTTTCACTATTACAAAAAGCGACGAAACTATACTTTATATTAATGTAAATAAATAAATTGTGAAGTACACAAATGAATCAAATAAAATTTACTTGTGCAAGCCGGGATTAGAACCCGCGACTTCCGGAATCATAGTCGGGGATAGTAACTACTCACCCCTAGTATTTTTTATTAAAAAAATAATACCTTAGTATTTAATTATTAAAAAATTAAATGTTGCCAGATTACATGGTAAAAGTGTTTATTAGTATTTAAATATTAAATAAATGGGATTTTTCTCATTAAGTTATTCCAACAAAAAAAAATTATAGTATTAACAGTACAGTCCATGGTTATATTACGAGAAGCTACATAGATTTTAGGCTTCCTAAGACAAATTTATCGGGAACACAAAACAATATTTATTATAAAGGTTTCAATGAACTCCCTTTAAATATTAAGGATGCTAAAAGTCTTGCAGTTTTTCGTGGGTTTTTTCTCAATGTTGTGAAGTTCAAATTTTGATTATTTTGAAACAGCAAACAGTCATAAATTGTAACCTTTTGAATTTAACACAGCTTTTACTGTCTCTTTTTTTCCACCCTGATCTTTAGATCTTTAAAAATTGGCGTCATGTATCTTTTATCAGGAGATTTTTCAATGTGGATGAGTGTTTCAGGCTAATAATTATTGCTCATAAAAATAATTGTTACCCTTTGTGCTATGCATAAAAAAATCTTGTCTTAAACATTAGTTTCCCAAAAAAAAAATAGTTAATATTTGACAAGTTTAAGTATCTTCACCAAAAAAATGTAGACAATTTGTCTCGACGCCATCTAGTGAGAGAGTTAGCACTTACAATGCCTTTCTCGTATAAAATAAAGTTGGTTGTTTTCAAGTGAAAAAATGTAATAAGCAGTAATTGTTGAATGAAACACTAGTATATATTGAATTATTTCGCGGATAAGAGATAAGCCGCCATAGCTCAGTGGTCAGAGCTGTCGACCGGAAATCGAAAGGACACGGGTTCATGTCCCGTTGGCGTCATGTATCTTTTATCAGGAGATTTTTCAATGTGGATGAGTGTTTCAGGCTAATAATTATTGCTTATAAAAATAATTAATAAATTTTACTTCACAGCATCTTCCTACCAAAGTAAAGCTGTTTTTTTTAATAAAAGCTTAATTGATTATTTAATTAGCTGTTGGAAACTGTGGTATCATGTTCCACACTGAGTTTAATTGTAATGGCTCTAAATATTATTATTTCAACACTTTGTAGCTGTCATCGTATTGAACAACATCGATCAACTTTCTCGTGTCATAAATAAAGGTTAAGTCGCTAAGAAGCTATATTTTAAGATACACTGACGCGGGCATTCTTTGGACAAGTTTGGATATGTGGAAGTTGAAAAATAAAAGCATGTTAACACAATATTAAAGCCATACTAAAAAACAACAGTATTTTACCGACAAACGTAATTCCTTACAAAAATAAGCTTTTTTAAATTAATTTCCCTTTAAAAGTGGAAATATATCTAATAAAGACATAGGATAGCTGTGATGGCGTGAGTAAATGTCATTTCTTCTTCTTCTTCTTTATGTGCCGTATCAGGTCCCCCCGACGTTGGCGATCACTCTAGAAAATGTCTCTGTGTCTTGCGCTACCCGGAATAGCTCCTCCACACTTCTTATGCCGGTCCACTCTCGTATATTTCGCAGCCAAGACATTTGTCTCCTACCAGGCCCTCTGCGACCCTCTATCTTGCCTTTCAATATTAACTGAAGCAAGTGATACTTCTCCCCTCGAAGTACAATATGTCATTTAATTAATTTAAATTATTTCATAATGTTTGGATTATTTTTTTATGTGGTAGATACTTTCAGTATACCCCTTTGTTAGTCCACCATTCAGAATCGAAACGTTACTTGAATTTACTTTATCCGTTTTTGGTATTTTCGGGTGACCAGCTCTGATTAGCCAGGTTAATACTCCCCACTTTTCTTTTCCTCCTGTCCTTTTCCTCTCCAATACCTCCAGCCTTACAACATACCCCAATTGGGGATGCCATAGTCTTGCTGGCTTAAGGCGATTAGGAGCAGTTGGGAAATTTTGAGGTACTTACAAAAAAATTGTACTTACTTTACAAATATGTGTGGTAGATGCTCTCAGTATTGCCCTCGTGAAAGACCATCATTCGGAATTTTAAAGCTACTTGAAATTTGATTTAGCCGTGTTTTGTGATCAGATTTAAATAACCAGGTAGGTACTTCCAAACCTTCCCCCTCTGTACCTCCCCCTCTTCACACTTCCTTCAGCAACACAATATACCTAACCCAATAAGGTATTACCGTTAAAAAGTTGCAGAAGATTTAAAGTTTATTTTTAGGATTTTGATCATCATACAAAATATGTGTTATTTTGATATTTTCATTCGTAATTATTGAATTTAAAAACTGGCTACAACGTCATTATGACGTAGAAAACGTCACTGGCTGGTATGACAGCTATCACCGACGTTCGCCGGTGTGCCGTCAATAACGCCATATTCGCGAACAAAAACGAACTCGTCGTTTTAGCGACTAATGGCTCCGAGCAGTGGGATTTTTGTGAATTGTTAAAAACATTAATAGAATCATAATCTTCGCTGATCCTCCTCTTCATGCAAACTCTCCAGGTTTGCTGTCTCTTGACTCTTGACATGACCAGACTCCAGTAATTGATTTACTTGAATATAAAATGTTTTCCTTGGACGTCTCAGATCTTTGCTTACATCCACTTGCACGTCATGTATTCTCTGACAACCTGTTCGTGCACGTCTATTGTCCAAGCCACCCGAGCGTCTCTTTTAGCAATTAATATAAAAGTACATACTTAGTACAATACAATCCAACACGCTGAAGAAACATCCGGAAAATTAAAGTTACAAAAACTTTATCGTGTTTACTCAGCTAACCTACAAAACCCAACAATAATTACATGCCTTGAAACTTTTAATGGCTACGATAAACCATATTTGTTCAGTGTCTATAAGAGCTAGCATTCATAGTAAGAATTCAATGTCAAGAGCATCATAAAACAGAGTTCAATTTTTTTGTGGAATTACATCTGTTAGTTTTTTAACCGGGTTCCATTTTTCTTATGGAAAAAATGGTAAAGTAAATAAACTTTCGTTGAATTATTAACATCACATGCTTTAATTCGCCGCAGTGGGGTTTTGGTAATGTGGGAAAATTAAATTATGTACTGAAATATGGGGTCAATGTTATTTGTCAGACAATTTGTCCAGACTTGTCACGTGTAGTGCATTTTTTTATATGTTAATGAGATGGTCAACCGATGAACTATGAATTTGTGACGTGCTAATTTTTGTAGAAATACAAAAACCTGAATTCGTAATCAATTTAACTTCCTACAAAATTTTTTTAAATTTTTTTATAGAACTAGATTCTCAACTGCTCGGATATTACTGTATTGCTGTAGCCAATTAGATTATGAATATCGGTTTCTTGCAAGGGCTCGTACTGAGAGTTTATGCATGTGCTAAAATATTTCAATGATATTATAATTTGCCTTTCCGGGCTTTGAACCGGTGAACTCTTGGTCCAGATCCAACAAGCTTGCCGCTCTATCACGGAGGTCTTTAAAATATGAAAAAATTTATTGCATAATTATACATTTTTTTAATGCAGTCATTGTCGTGCGTTTGGATGGCTTCCAAAGTCCGAAATTCAGACAATCGATGGTTGAAAAATAACTTTTTAAAGGAACTTACACTTCGATTCTGCATAAATTTTTAATAGAACTGCAGCTTTTGAAAATTTGAATAGTACCTTAAACCAAGCCTTTACATATAAATGTATTAAAATAACCCCTTTCCATTCAAATGAATGTAAATAAGAGTTTATTTAAAATATTTTGTATAAAATTTTGTCTGAATAGAAGTCGGTATTTGTGTATAGGTAATGTATTACAGATTTAAGAAGAGAAAGTAAAATAGTGTAAATAAATAAGTATTTTAACATCACAACATCAAAAATAGTACAACCCGAAAGAATAAATGCATACAGAGTGGTAGAATGGAGCCAGTTTGGGAATAATTGTATTATAATTTATATTAAAACACCTGTTGTTAATACTAGAAACTGGTTACCGACTTCTCCTTGACATTGAACTCTAAATTTCCAACTAAATACTAGTGAAATTCGACTCCTAGACAATTCAGATATGCTGGACCATTTGTCATCTCCCCCGGTGTGGGAAAGATGGTGGGAGTCTCGGCACTGTAACATACGCCACACACTCCACTCCACATGTCCACTGGCTGACAAATCATCTGATGATGCTTGCGACTTGTAACTAATAGCTTTATGACGCGGTAAATGAACCAAATTAATTATAATACGCTCTTCCTTTTCTGGTATGTTTATCAAACACAGCGAAATGATTCCAACAGAGCACGAGGTGTGAATCAAGATGTGTTAACAACTATTATGCAGCTAATATACTGATAACGTAAGTTATACAACATTAGTTTGTGTACGGAAAAATATGTTAATTTTTATTATATAGCTAAATTCTGACAACATAACGGAAGTTTAGGTACAAAACGAAATGTGTTAATATTTATTATACAGCTAAATACTGACAACATAACGTAAGTTTAGGCATGAAAAAAAATGTGTTAATATTTATTATATAATAATAATAATAATAATAATAATAATAATATTTGGACAATTTGTATAGCGCCGCTTTTGTGAGATATCACCTCAGGGGCGCTTTACAGTTGATGCAGGTATTACAAAAAATACAAATATTACAAAGATGAAGTGAAGTAAAATGAGAAACAGGAATAGGTGACATGAAGATTGAATATAGAGATTCTGCAGCAAGAATCCTAGGTGGTGAAAAAACTGGACCAGCTGCTGCAGCGAGAGAGTCCACAAACAGTGCCAGCACGAAGTTCATCATCCGTCCAGGTATGTGTCTGCTGCTAATGAAGCGCTGACACAATATCCTCACATAGATAACAGACCTTGGCAGCACCGCTGTGACGTTCAACAAAGATAGAAGATGGAGACTCTGCAGCAGAGTCTACCGCGTCCACCAACAGTACCAGTACGAGGTTCATCATCCGTCCAGGTATGTGTCTGCTGCTAATAAAGCGCTGACATAATATCCTCACATAGATTACAGACCTTGGCAGCACCGTTGTGACGTTCGGCGAGTCCATCATATCTAGTCTCTATTAATAATAATAATAATATTTGGACGATTTATACAGCGCTACTCTTGTGCAAAATCACTTCATCTCTCCTAGTCTGTTTTAGTCTCCTCTAGTTACTTCTTGGCTATTTATGCCACTGAATGCATCTTTTCGACCCTTTTAGACCTTTTCCTGGCTCTAATAAAATTAAAAACCAACAAAGAAATTCAAAACTAAAATTTCTTCTATTGTGTCGTGGTCCAGACTTATGGGGCTCGCTTATCGCAGGCTATCATAAACAAAATCTTGAACCAAAATCAAAGTGAAGTGTATATCTGTCATCTGAAACAAGAAACATAAAAAAAAAAAAAAAAAAAAAAAAAAAAAAAAAAAAAAAAAAAAAAAAAAAAAAAAAAAATATAGCTAGTAAATGCTAGCAAGTATGTTTAGGTACGAATAAAATGTAACAATTATTTTTATAAGCAATAATTATTAGCCTGAAACCCTCATCCACATTGAAAAATCTCCTGATAAAAGATACATGACGCCAACGGGACTTGAACCCGTGTCATTTCGATTTCCGGTCGACAGCTCTGACCACTGAGCTATGGCGGCTTATCTCTTATCCGCAAAATAATTCAATATATAATAATGTTTCATTCAACAATTACTGCTTGTTACATTTTTTCACCTGAAACAACCAACTTTATTTTATATGAGAAAGGCATTGTAAGTGCTAACTCTATTTTGTTACTCTTTGTGCTATGCATAAAAAATCTTGTCTTAAAACATTAGTTTACCAAAAAAATAATAACAAATAAAATGTGTTAATATTTATTATACAGTTAGTAAATGCTAGCAAGTATGTTTAGGTACCAATAAAATGTGTTAATATTTATTATACAGTTATCTATGTGTATTTTTAACGACTATTGTGACATAGATAATTTAAATAAGGCGGGAAGTGATAAATTCAATTATTCGAAATATGATAGTTGAAATCTTGGATTTTTGCACGATTTGAACGATCTCTATTCACTGAAAAGAATTGTTACATTTAAATCTAAGCTAGTATCTTCACATTCTTCCCATATTCCCCTTCCTTCCTTCAATGCAGCATTACCCGATTGGATAGTTGATAAACAATAGTTACTTTTTATTAACTTACAATGGCTGTGTCACTTGTATAAAAATGTTTCAGTATTATTAATATAATAATAATTATAATAAGAATTTATTCCAGAATGAATGCAGGAGTAGTGCAATGCAATACATCCCATATTTGAAATTATATACATAATTAGAGTAAGAAAATAATAATAATATGTAGGTGATTTCGATAGGCACAAAAAAGCGGAATTTAAGTGAAAAAATATAAAATATAAACACAAAAATGAGTGTAAGCTGCCGTTTATGGAGGATATTTGCACATCTCCCGTCTCCAGAGGGCCATCAGAGGGGACTCCATCCAGGCAACCATGGCAGTGATGATTTTGTTACTTGATTGGCGTAGTCTGCGCCATAAGCTTCCCGTGTGATGGCGGAGAAGCTCTCTGAAAAAGTGTATTCGTCCCTCCAGAAACATTTCCGTGGCGCTGCAGTATCTCGGTAGGCGGAATAGTTGGCGATAAGCATTATGCTTTTCGGTACTTAGGGATTACTTTAGTTTATTGATGATACGCAAGATTATGGATGCTTTCTATCTAGTTGCAAGTTGGGATGTGAGAGAGGGTTGAAACTAATACATGGGCTTTTATACTACTAAATAGCTAAATATTTTTTTTCTACAAAAGCGTGATTATTACACCATGTTAGTAATAGTAATTTAGCATGTGCTTGCGATGAGTCATGTGCGCTTTTGTCGGAAGGAAAATAAAAGTAATATTTTATTAAGGTAAAGTTGATCTAAAAACTAGAAACGCCTTCTTGAAAATGTTTGTTGAACTACCGAATCGGTTTGACTGCTTGCTTTTTATATTACGTTGGCATTATATGAATAATTATAGTTAAATTTAGTAATAATTTCATTTTCAGCCTTGACACCTGGCTTGGCCTCAATAATTATTATTGCAAACCAAGTATTACTATTCACATAAATTTTAGGAATATATTGGCATTAATTATGGTTATTATGGATAAATTATTTACCAATTACCAACTCTCATTACTACAACGTATAAAATATGAATTTCGCAGAGTAATTCTACATTATATTATATCCCAGATAATAATATAGTTAACATGTTTGATGTATTTAATAATTTTTACTTTTAATAGTCTAATACCTTCTGCCTAGACAAAATCACAAAATGTTCCCGCTTGACATTCACTTTCAAATAGATTCGCTGTTTTTGAAAGTATCTCAAAATGAAATACTGTTTTAAAATTATCCCAAAATGAAATACTGTTTATGAAAGTATCCCGAAAAGAAATACTGTTTTTGAAAATATCCCAAAATGAAATACTGCTTTTGATAGAATCCCAAAATGAAATCCTGTTTTTGAAAGATTTTGATTTTACAGTGGATCCGAAGTGTCAGGGATAGTGGGGGTAAAGTGCGCTAACTTCGGAAGGTGATTTTACGTGATAGTAGAAGTAAATAAGATTGATAGCATTTTTCCAAATCCCAATGTTTTATTTTCCATTCAAATTTGCTTACCAATGTTTCTTTTCTTGCTAACCGTATTTACCAATATATACGATACTCCAAAAAACATTTAATTATACAAACGTTTTTTGCTAAACTTTTTTTTCATTTTATTTATTTATATATTCACGCCTTGACGGCTTTTACATGCGTACATTATTATTAGTAAGATGTTTAGGAGCAGAAATATAACTAACTAACCATCACACCGTTTCCCCGCAGGGGTAGGCAAAGAGGACGGACCGCCATAAAATTCGGTCTTGACGCACACTCCTTGCGTCATTCACTTTCATACATCGTATTATTCATAACTATCTGATTCACTTGATCGTTCCATGTCTTCCTTGGGCGTCCCCGACTTCTGCTACCATTCGAATTTGCGTCATATATTCTCCTTACACTCCTTTCTTTCTCTACATGCCCAAATCATCTAAGCGTACCTTTCTTAATCTTACTCATTACGCTAATATCAGCCTTGCATTCTTTGCCGATCTCCACATTTCTCACAGGATCATGTATGGTTTTACAACACATACGCCTCAGGGATCTCTTTTCTACAGCATTCAGTCTACTTCATCCTTTCTCTGCCAGCTCCATGCTTTACTGCCATACATCAGGATTGATGCCAGCACTTCATTGTGGACTGCTAGCTTCGTTTCTTTGGATTTTTTTTTTGCTAGCGCCAACTGCGTTCAGTCCTCCATTAATGGAGTTTCCTGCATTCACCCTTCTTTTAATAACTCTGTCAGCCTTCCCATCTCTCGTAAACATGCTTCCTAAATACACAAACTCATCCACCTACTCCAAGTATTCCTCATTCACAGCTATATTGCACACTGTTTTCGTAAATGATGCGAAGTAAAAATAAGTGTTAAAATAGTACAAAACACTATAAGCTAAGTATGAACTAAGCAGGTACAATACAAGTTATCATAGAGAGTTCTTTTGTACAATGGAGTTTAATAATTGCATAATACATATATATAAAAATTATTATTTTGTAAATTGGTTTTCAGTTTTATAGAATTACATATTTCGGAAGCGTCTAGGGTAAACTTTGAAATGCAAAGAGTAAGCTTGGTTTTCTCTCTTTCTATATCTGTTTATATTACATATCTGACCATAAGAGAAAATAAGGGATTACAATTTCCATGAGGATGTCATTTGGTGATATTGCCCGAGTAGTTTTAACACGTTAAGGCGATGCCATACGTAGAAATGCAAAATCATGTGTTTTTGGTTTGAAAATTTGGACGCCTAGAAATATTTCAGATGCATTAATTAAATACTGCGAGTAGAATACATCTTGGCCTTTGAAATAATAGAGTATTTTTAAGATAATTCTTTTTATAAGCCCAAAAAAAATAATGTATAAGGCCTATGAAAACTGCATCAAAGTTCAAAATCTCCTACTTACGAACCCATGTTCGGTTATTATTTTATTGTATAATGTGGCAAATTAAGTTATTTATAAAATGATCGAAAAAATTAAATATTTTTGCCTGAACATCCACAAAATAAAAGGCACTTTTGGCCATGTTTTTTTCTTGCACAAATCAAAACAGGCGAATGGTGTTAAGCGGGAATTTAAACCTTATCGCTATCTACGTAAGGGTTGTTATTGATAGCGGCTCAATTTAAAATATTACACGAAATAGTGCATCGCCTTAAACAAAATATTTAATAGGCCAACGTTTTCAGCTTATTTAGACATGCCTCCCCATTTCCGCCCCATCCCCACTCCCTTCAGTCTCACAACGTTATTTAAATTAGGGGTGTTTTAGTCCCATTGACTCCGGTCAGTTAACATTATATGGAAATATTTAAAAAAAAATGCTATGTCGGCCGTCTAACCTTTCCAACAAACCAGAATAAAAGCTCTTAATATTAATAATTGATAATTTAAAATATACTAGTACAGAGTTATAATACATAGATAAACACAATATCATAAGTACTGTATTAATGACTCACAATAAAGCTATAAATAAAACCAGTAAGACATAACACAGTTTTTTTTACAAAGGTTTTGATATTACACAATTTTACACTTGGTATTTTTCGATTAAAATTGAAGGTAGAACAAGGCATACTTAAAATTGATTAATGTCTCAAACGAACCTATCAAAAAAATACACCACGCACAATCTGAATTAGTTTTTTTTTTAAATCTCTGACATATCTTTGGACAAGTATTTTTGACACGTTCGTAGGCCGTCCAATAAGCTGATATTTTTTATTACAATTATAAAGTGAGGATTAAATTGTTGCGCAGATTACGTGTTAATCGTTGCCAAAAATTGGGCGTTATTAATTGATCGAATTAATTTTGATCGATCGTAGTATATTTAATTCATAAATAATGATTTTGACCCATTCTTGGTGGGCGTGTTAGGTAGTTTGAATTAAACTTGAATGTTCACATTTGATACGCTGAATAAATTTTCTAAGCGATCAACATTCTTATCAAACTTTTTAAATGTCCTTTTTTCAATAGCATAGTGATAACATCCCGGGAAAACTTGTGTACTTGCCCCTCCCTTTCACATTGTATATTGCAATAACATATTACATCAGAAACACTATTTATAACAATATGTTAATGTTAATTAAATTTATGAATGGGTTGATTGTCGATTTCTGCAATCGCGCCGTCAACAATTTTTCTTTCAATTAATAAAGTTTATTGGAATAATAATAATAAAAATTGGAAAATTTTTTAAAAGAACCGTTTAGGTGAAAAATCACGTAATTATATATAATTACAGTTTAAATAGTGTTTGTTATATTATATCATGGCGTATTTATTTTTATAAAGGTGTAGTTTTCATTATTATTTTTAAATATCATTTTTTGTGAAATTACATAGAGGCGTTTTAGAAATAATGATGTGTTTTATTTTAATTGTTTATTTTATAACCCGGCGCGCGACCTTTCAAAATTCAAAATTCAAAAAACACAGAGTACAAAGGGTACCCATAGCTTATAGGTTATATCCTATTTCTTTCAGCTAACCCAAATACAAGCTCCCGGCTGCTATTACTACACAACTATTTATTTACGTCTGATTTCAAGAGGCAAAGTTCTTAGAAATATCTGCAAAAAGTCAATACATAAGATGTACGCTGACTGTGTGAGCTGTGAAGATTTTATCAAAACAAGCACATTTCAACAAGAATGCATTAGTTGAAAATATTTCTAAGTCAAAGTCAAAATTGAGTACCTACTCCCGGGTGAGATTGCAATCGCAAACAACAATATATCACTTTCACACTCTTGTCCGTAACTCGTTTTGTAATTCCTTGAATGCCGACAGAGCAACAAAAGCTCTCGAAACACTTAAAGCTCCCCGTTCCCCGCGTGAATCAACATATTATCTCCCCGGGCATGTTTGTTTTAAGCTTTGAACCTTCAGTAGTACCGAGCCGACATCAGTAGGCAATAAGCACCAATTTGAACTAAGACGGCTTTCAACGGGCAATAATGAGCTTTGACTTACTGTTTGTCCCGTTTGATATTTGACATGTTGTCGCTTTAACTTGAACAGGCAATGAAATAGTTGACGGATTCTTGATGGCTGATTGACTGACATAAGAATGAAAGCTTCCCATGCGAGAAAATGCTGTAAACATTCCTATTTAGTGTCAGTATACGTTGAAGATGTAATTTATGAAAGGCTTGAGAAATAGCAAACTTTGAATAGATAGTTTGCTATTTCTCAGCAACAGACAGGTAATCATGATCAAGCCAATCTCAAACTAAAGCAAAAAAAAATCTTATTTTGTCCAATTGGAGATTTGGGGAATAACGAAGTGTAATAATATTGGCGGCCCTGATAAAACAGATTGAAACGATCTCAAACTCCGTATATTTTTCCATGTGTTGAAGAAATGGTGTTTTAAATTATAAATCCAAGTTATTAATTATGAATTTCCATCAAATGAGGCAGCATAGTGATAAAATTCCACATCACCTTGTATTTATTACATAATATTATCTATTAAATTTGTTGTCAGCTATTACAGAATAATTGAAACAAGATTTTAACTCTAAAAGTTGACATATTATGTAGGTGTATATTGAATAATCTGAATTCTTCAAACAAATACAACATATCGTTACAATCACTACAGTACCGTGATGTTTCCATGGATGATACTCGTATCTCGTACGCACATAGGTATAGGAGCTGACAAACGTAAACACATTGCAGATTCGGCGTGTTTGCGCAAGCTAAACAAATTTGGTGTTTTTTTTAACAAATGGAATGCATTTCAAGCGTGTCTCGTGTTGTTCTTGCAGCCATTACAACTGTCATTTACAAGAACACAATTAAGGCGGAGTGCATCCACGGTGTTGCAGCTAGCAGCTGACACAGCCGACAAACACGTGTCACCGTGTTTACCTTCGAGCCTAATGCCTTTGCATACAGTCATATATAGTCAAAATCCACGTGTGCAAGGAATTCCTGCTTGAATCTGGCAAAACAACTGTGAGACGATACTGTTTGCAGTGTAAAGCTCGTAAATCTGGGCCGTGTAATTTTCTTTTGTTATGCCGAGAGATGGTTGTATTATACGATTTGCTAACGTAACACAATTTATATTACTTCATTAATTTCCTGTTAATGCAGACATTAAATGGTTTTCTTGGCAAGGCGCTTCGCATAAAGAACTAAGTTAATTAACTCAGTTCTGAAATTCAACAAGTTTACAAAATGGACCACTCAGTTCTTGTTTCAATGAAAGATGTTAGGTAGAAATTTCATATATCAGTGAAAAACAAATATGAAATAAAGAATCCATAGTCATACCTTATTATTTTTTATCGTATTACAAAAACGTTTTGTAATTTTCTTTTTCTGCGGAGGAAAGGAATTAATGTTCCACAGGAAGTAAGGTTGCATTACAGTTAATAGTTTTTATGTCTTAATGTAAGTAAATCCTTGAAATGAAGCAGTTAAAATAGCAGTGTTGTACAAATGCATATTTTTATCTTGGTATCTCAATCTTGTATGATTTGCAAGTAGGTACTTAAATATCTACGTACTTAATTATGAACTATCCATTTTGTGTAAAACTTGGAATTTTTAGTATGCCCTTGTTTCTTCTTTCTACTTATGACATATTTCGAAATATAGATATTTATGATCTACCCAAATAAGTAGGTCTTTTATATTAGTAAATCAAACACAAATGAAAACAATACTAATGAGATACCGCGGTAGTAGATAATGAGGTAGATGGCAGGTTGAACAAACAATGCACGGATTCCAATTTACATAATTAAATTCAGACATATTTAACTTTATCACGTCTTGGTATTCAAATTAAGCGAAACCCGTTCAGTTCTTTATGGTTTTCAAATCACTTTTCCTCTTCACCATTGTCGAGAAGTTTTTTTTTTAAAACAATTAGTGCATCGGACTCCAAAGTATTAAACAAAATAGATGAAAACATAACAAGTTATCTTTTGAAATGATGTGGAATGTAAGTATTATGTTTCTTTCATAATTAAGTACTACATTAGTCAGCTTAATATGTATAATTAACATAATATAACTGAGTCACGCAAAACGCTTAAGTTAGTATACGCCCTCGTATGGTTGCATTTACACTAAAACCATATATGTTATTTCGAGGTTTAACTCGAAACGATTTATTTGTGTTAAAAAGTAAGAAGTTTTGCTAACAAGCTTTTGACGTAAATGACCCAGAACTTTCTCACACAATATTATCCGTCTTACGTATTTTATTTTATACAGGTTTTCGTAATACGTTTTTCTTTTTGCCAGAAAACAGACCTGATTATAAATGATAGGTGACGTCACAATAGTTGTCAATCTCTCCACAATGCTACGCATTAGAGATACGAACGGGGAAGAATGACGTCAGTGCCGTTCTGACCTATATCAAATCATAGTAAATATTATACGAATAAATAATAATAATAATAATAATCAGGGGCGCTTTACAGTTGATGCAGGTATTACAAAAAATACAAATATTACCAAAATAAAGTGAAGCTAAGTAAAGTAGAATGAAAAACAGGAACAGGTGACATGAAGATAGAAGATGGATATTCTGCAGCAAGAATCTTAGGTGGTGAAGAAACTGGACCAGCTGCTGCAGCGAGAGAGTCCATCAACAGTGCCAGCACGAGGTTCGTCATCCATCCTGGTATGTGTCTGCTGCTAATAAAGAGCTGACACAATTCCTCACATAGATAACAGACCTTGGCAGCACCGCTGTGACGTTCGACGAAGATAGAAAATGGAGACTCTGCAGCAAGAATCCTAGGTGGTGAAGAAACTGGACCAGCTGCTGCAGCGAGAGAGACTACCGCGTCTGTACAGTAACCATAACACTTTGTAGTCAAAAGTCAGAATCGACTATCGTTGTTTTGTATGTATATATATCATTAAAATATAAGTTTTTATATTGATATTAGTCACATTGGTCTTGAAGAATTGTCATAACATGAGAGGCCAATTTTTGAAAGATCTCCCGGCTACGTAAAAGCTAAAAATTGTTCCAATTCAGACCTCATCGGTTTTTATTTGTATTTTTTTCTTTAACATGTCAAGTGTCAAGCTATAAATTATTCCAAATCGTCTTACCGATAATCACAGCAATGTAAGTACTGTAATTTAATGGTGTTTTTTACTGTTACGGCGCGAGATTGTTCGTAATGTCCGGTCTTAACCACGTCTATATTTCCTCTTCTGACATCTTCATTAGGTTCCACGATTAAACTTTGATAGTGATAGGCCGCCCACCAAATACGTTAAGTAAACTTTCTTCCAACTAACCGGTGTCACTTTGAACCCAACCTGTCAAAGTTTGTTAGTTTTTTAGAGACAAAAAGTTACTAAGTGTCAAAACTCAATAAGAGTAAAAACATAACATTTTTTGGGATATTAAAAGGACACTTTAGTGAAGGGCTCGTGGCCTACTCAAATTACAAAGCGACAAAGTGATAAAATATGTATTCAAATAAAAAATAATATTTATTCTTTGAGTCACTTTTTTTCTACATTTATCTCTGGAAAACGTAGTACCTACCCCACATAAATTAACTTTGTATTATTTCCTTTAGTTATATCATATGTAATATAAAGCGTTATTTATCAAATCGATTACCAATTGTGTGATATTACATATTATTATTTTTTTTAAACACATTAATGGATTTCCCAAATTTGCTAATAAGTTATCGGTATGTATTTAATTTGCCATAATCATTGCGTAAATTCTTTAATCCAAACATATTTAGCCAATTTCCCAATACATACGAAGTTAAAATGTGTTGATATTTCTAAAATAAATATCTGACCTAATTAAGTGGGTGCATCTGCCCACCAACTGTATGGCAGGCCAGTTCACGAGAAACTAGTTCAGTGAGATCTTTCGGCCTCTCCAGAAGGTCTCTCTCGAAACATCGCCTTGCAACGCAGTGGGAGAAATGGATTTATACGTCCGTCACTCCTGGACATTTCTCTACCCACCCTCCAAACAGTATCTCCAAAGATGACATGGGCCCTGAGAGAAATGTGTGGAACTAATGTTAAAAAAAATATATGTTGCAATGTGTTTACATAATTTATCATATCCTCACTTCCTGAATTAATATCCATGTAACAATTTGTTCACATAATATATTATCACAACCAATTTTTAAAATGGCAACTAGTTCCCCCAAATATATCCTTAAAAAATAAATGAAACTATTATAACAAGGTTAAATTGGTTCTTAAAATGGTTATACCGGTACTTATCCACAGCTTTACAATGAACTCTAATTTATCGTTATTAACATTTTTTTCGCGGCTTAAAATGTATCAAATATCAAAATTATAATATTCAATAGTAGAAATCAAGATTTATTACCTGCGTGTGATTCGAACAATATTTATTGTCATTCGTATTTTATTGTCAAAGGGGTATTTAACTCGCAAATTTATATGTTTTTTCTTGAATTATTGTCGACACTGAAGTTAAATCAGTAACTTCGCTGGTCCGTGAGACATTATGTCGCAGTAAATAACGATAATTATTTTAACACATAATTATTCAAATTAGTTAGTTTCACCATAAAATTCAGCCATTCATTTCATTGTCTGGATTTTGACAACAATTAGGACGGGTTGTTTCGGAGAATTTGAACAATTCATCAAATTTCAACGTTCATTTTCGGGTTCTGTGAAAGATTTATTCAAGTTCTGTTTTTATATCATTGTAGGCTAGTTGCTTGACAAAACTAAAATAAAAACAGAACTTGTAAAAATCTTTCACGGAACTTGAAAATGAACGTTGAAATTTGATGAATTGTTCAGATTCTCCGAAACAACCCGTCCTAAGTGTTTTTTGTTAGGTGAATAGAATTTTACTGTCCGAAGCAAGTGGTGACCATTACTTACTCCCTTTTAACACAATCACCATAGTTTACTAATGGCCGTTTTACATGATGCGTTTTTTTCATACCTATCCCCATATAGAAACTTTATCGGAACCCGTATGTAAAATATTTACTTTACAATATCATCATTTTCATACTTAAGATTTCATACAGATAGGTAGCCCATTAGAGAAGAAATAATATTGTGGAACGGTACTAAACACCTCGAACATAACCGTAGAACACATGAAACCGTCTGTCATTTGCCTTTGTCGTTGCCGTCAACAAATTATCAAAAATTCAAGCGAAATTCACAATACCTAAGAATAATTTACATAGTTCACAATCAGTAATAAACACATTTTATAGTATTTTTATAAAAATATTTTATAATATATACAACGTAATAAAATGCAATAATTACACGTAATACAGTTACGTGTAACAATGAAAGACGACAGTTAATATCCACCATCTAAAGTGTACGGAAATCGGTACCAAAATAGAACACGTCCTTTTTATCACCCCTAATCCAAATGGAAACTGGACGAAAAAAAAACATCGTGTAAAATGCCCATAAGCATGAGAATCCAAGTCTCAACTGACAAATCTATGTTTACTAAGGTAATTTTACAAGGCTAAAATGGCTTGGCGTAGAAAGGTACAGCAATCGATGTTCAGTAGTCAGCAACATTCGGGTTTATTGCGAATGGAAAGAGGAAGGAAAGGAAGTAGGTACCTGGCCATTGAGGTTTTGTAACATAAACAAAATTAAAGCCTTTATTTGGATTGTTTCGTTTCCGAATGGTTATCTCTCATCAGAGTGAAAATGAGAGAAGCTTCCACTCTGGAATGAAGAGCTAATGAAGTTTGCATTCATTTTTTAATATGTTTAATTTATATATTTGCCACTTACTTCAGAATAGTTTTCATTCACCTAGGGATGTAGGCGGAAGATGCTCCCATTTTTGCAAATGGCGTCTTGTCATCATGACTTTCATATCATTGTGAATTAAATAGAAGCATAACACATTAATCAACCAAGCATCGCCATACTTCTCAAGAACGTGTGTCAAACCAATTATTTTATTAGAAAACAAAGTTAATGCCTTAAGAAACCGAGTGAGGACTTTTGCGCCAAATTTAAAACATTATTCTTATATTCAAATAACGTTTAAAATATTAAATAATAAATTTCTAGGACATCTACATTTCTATTTTTAAATTGTATAATCCGTTGAAACTCTTCATGAAAATCGTCGATTTATTTGAGAATGAAATTGAATTGATAACCAATGAAATCCACAAAACGGTTGTCAACGTCTTGATAAATTTTGATATGTTTAAATGGTGACCGGATAAATCATCAAAATGTGAATTCATTACATCTTTAAAAAGTTATATAAAGTCATGGAAAGTGATGAAACAAAAACTTTATTAACTGGGTTAAGTACGTTAGGTTAGATTAGGTTAGGTAAAAAAAAATCATCGTTTTTAATGACTTTTTTTTATTGGTGCCCTTTTTTACTCATTTAAAGTACGCTCTAGCGTGTTTAAATCGCACTTTATGGAACGCGCGTTTTTTAAAGTTACCATGGCAACATCAACAAATCAACAAGGAATATTTTAAACGTCAAATAAAATAATGTTTGTGTTTTTCATTTCCATGACAACAAGATATTGTGATGTCACATCACGAATTCATTAATAGTTTTTATTTCCAAATTTTTAATAATAATATCAACTAGCAGTTAAAAACCCGCTCCGCGGGTTTTTGCTGCTAGGCCCTGCGGGCGGCACTTGCTTGGGCTGCGCCCAGTTTAAGTGATATTAACAACAGTTACATTTAAAAGATAGATATTAGGTCATTCACAGAGAGAGGGTGAGTATATATTGTTAAAACACGGAACAGGAAGGAGTTAATGAATAATAACATGCTCAATTTAGGCATAATAAGAATGACAGTTGTTTGAATAAATGAAATTTTACGTATTTGTGATGGATTATTTCAAATGAAACACTATTATTGACTACATGTCTACAACTGATATTAACTGTTATGGTACCTAATATAATTTGCTCATAGGAGACTTGCAGTGCTTAAATATGTGTTACAACCGTCAATGTCTATAAGTTGAATCAATATCGTATAGTTTGTCACAACAATTAAAGATAGTTACAACAAAGTTGACTGAAATAATACATTATTACATATTGATTAATTGTACCCGTGTTTATGGATAAAAGGAGGGTAATTGTGCAATGTGATTAGCAGTCGGTTTAATTAAAAGGTGTGAATTTTACTCCAACTGGTGGTAATTCTTTTCCTAAAACTGTTACTGTATCTAATAAAGTTTAAAGTTAGATTATATATACACCTTCATCAGGAGAGTAAAAATCTATATATAAAGGTAGATTATTACAATATAGCGCCCCTGAGGTGATATCTCACAAAAGCGGCGCCATGCAAATTGTCCAATTAATAAATAAATATAATGTTTACATTTTATTATGTACGTATGCATTGATATACAATGGAAATAGATAAAATAATGTTATCCGATTAAACTTTATTTTATTAAAAAACAAATAACTTTTTTAACTTCACTTTATTATATACAACCAATACATGTTTCATGAACGAAGTATACACCGAAGTCAAAAATTAAATATAGATTACAATTGGAAAAAAGAAGTGGAAGGAGGGGGGAGGGGTAAGAGTAGGCTGGGTTTATAAGAATTAGGAATTACAATATGAAAGACCAGTTAAGTGGGAAAATATTTAAAAGAGAGTTTATAAAAAAAAATTCTTGTTAATTACATCTACTTTTATAAACATGTTCTCTTATTTCTAAAATTTCGAAATTATTTATTTGTGATGCTTTATATCCTGTGTGAAGTATTTTAAGACCTGAAATTTTTTTTTGCATATAACCATAAAACAATATATTCATAAGACAAATAACATTTAATAACGGTTATTCTAATAAATTGATAGTTGAAATACTAAATAAAATAATTAAACATATTATCTTCAAAC
Organism: Hesperophylax consimilis; assembly: GCF_061612785.1. Lineage (NCBI taxonomy): Eukaryota > Metazoa > Arthropoda > Insecta > Trichoptera > Limnephilidae > Hesperophylax > Hesperophylax consimilis. The sequence goes on along the minus strand of NC_142850.1, from coordinate 13,934,587 downwards.
GGTATTTTTACCCTAGTTCTTAAGATATAAATAAACAATGGCGTAGAATTCTGTTTGTGGATAACGACACTTCTAAAATTATATATGTATATAAACATTCCTGGTACTATTCAACCGGCGTTTTACACTAATAACAGAATGAATAAATATATTCTTAATAATATAGATTGCGAAAATCAAACAAAAAAATCAGGAGTTTATAAACTCAATTGGGCTGGATTGTAATTTATTTTACAAAGGTAGAACCAATAGAAACTTTGAAGTCAGAACTAAAAAACATCTCAGGGTTCTAAATGGAAATAGTGAATATGAGTTTGCAAATCATCTTTTGAATCACACTTTCGATAAAAATTTAGGTCTTAAAATACTTCACTCAGGATTAAAGCATCGCAAATAAATAATTTAGAAATTTTAGAAATTAGAAAACATGTCAATATAAAATCAGATGTAATTAATAAGCAAAAAAAAATTATAAATAATAATGAAAAATGCCATTGCAAAGTAGAACTAAACTTCCAGAAGAAATCTTATTATTAAACACTTGATGTTCAAGTAATTTTGCATATTTAAATATACGCGCCAGTCATTTGATTCGTTTCTTCACCGCCAGAGGGGCGCTCTGTCGGCCACCTAGCCGCGATGCGTATTCGGGTATCGGCCATATTGAATTAACGCTTGCTTTTTTCGTCAAACGTCAAACGTAATCACGTAATTGTGGATAATTTTCACTGTAATGTAATTAATCCAATGGATTATGAACTTTTTTAAGACATATTTTCTTCGATATTATCCAAAAATTGTATAAGCAGAAACGATATTTTTTAAGAAATATCGTATTACATGTGGCGATTCTATTTCAGTATGAAATGGTGTCTTAATCTTTAAAGTCTTATTTAAACACAATTTGAATTTGACCAATCACAGGGCCTACACCGTCCAGACGCTGGAGTAATAATATTATCAGATATTTATGTTTTCAAAGTGTACCAATAAAAAAAAATAGCGTAAAGTATTCGTGGATAACTGGTCTTTAAAACACTTGCTTTATTTCGAGCGCTCGGCTACGCCGTCGTGCTCGAAAAATCGCGCGTGTTTTAAAGACCTGTTTATCCACGTATACTTTAATATACTAATATCACTTTTCAAAAGTGTGTTGAATAGTCACTGTGTTGAGTTAGCAATGGAACCGTTTAAATACAACTAAAATTTTAGAATTTAAATTCAAAGAAAAACTTTATTTTTTATATTAGTTTCCTACTAAATAACTTAGGCACCATCAAAACTAAAACATAGGTAGTTGATAGGACCTATTATAAATAATTCAACCGCAGGGAAACGGTTTCAATAAGGCACCGTTTGAGATTTCTTTGCTTTAAATATGACAGCATATTTTTTTCATCGTTTTTGGTCTGAAGTCTGAAGCTACTAAAAACCACTACTAATCAACTCCATAATAAAATGCATGGGTCATTAAAGATGTTCGAATTATGCTTCATTAGCATCCACAACATAGTCATAAACCCTTCATATTTTATTTATTTACAATATATTATTTAGTACGTAAATATCAGGTAGTCGAATATATTTTAGATTCACAACTTGGGAGACCCGTAGATCTACAACATAGTCGATTATATTACCTGTAATTAATGATATCATTAATAAAATGAATGACTTCGATGAATGGGGCTCAAGTTATTTTCTGCTTCTCTATACAAGACAGTAAAGATCTTTAGATTAAGGTAATCAATGTACTGATTACATATTTAAAGGTTTATGCGTTACCTGTACATGAGGGAATATACATACTATCCATTCCTGTATCCATCCTTGTTCTTAAATATTTCAATACATTAGAAGCCCGCAGAAAAATATTTTTAGGCAAACACTTTTTTAAGTTAATCTCTGGTACAATACACAATCCGCCTATGTTGAAAGAGGTTAACTTTTATGTCCCTAACAATTTTACTCGAATGAGATCCCAGAACGCGCCAATAAACAGAGCGACTCAACTGCTTAACGATTCTGCATTAGTCATCGACATTTTCAATGTCACCTACAGAAAATTCAGTAACTATCTTTTAACAAATGTCACAAAATAGTAAAACTGCCTCTGTAAACTTTTTAATTTGCAATCTTCTCCATGATATATTGGTGAATAACCGTTTTATGGAGAACATGAAAAAAAAAATATTTATTCAATGTTTTTTCCTAACATGCAATATTGTTTATATTGTTTTGTTAGCAAGCAGTCTAATTCGACCTACAATTAACTAGTTTTTTTTTTTTTTTTTAATGCAGTGATACTGTAGTATCCCCGATTGGGGTAGTTTGAGACGCTGAAGATAGTGGGGAGGGAAGGAAATTTGTAAGAGGAAGATGGGGAAGGACCTGGCTTCTGGTCGCGATCTGTTTCCAAAGACGGCTAAAGCCATTTTAAGGAACACTTCGATTCTAAATGGTGGGTTTTCACCTGGACGATAGTTATATATCTCGGACTCGGGAACGTTCCGCTAATATACTAAACCAATTATTTTAAATACATTATTTTGGATGAATAAATTGTGAATAAATAATACAGATTAATCAAACAAAAAATTACCTGCGCACGGTGGGATTTAAACCCACGGCTTTTAGATTTTTAGACAAGGATCTTAACCAATCGACCACGGATACATACCAATTGAATGCAAAACGAGAATAAAAAGAGGTTTTAAAGTTTATTTTTTATTTTAAAGGTCATCGAATAGGTAACTAAAGCGATTTTAAACACTTTTTTCAGTTGTAAATGAAGGTTCTTGCCAGGACGATAATCAGAGTATTTTGTACGATGAATTTTAACATATCCCTTTGAACTACCAGTTAAGCTAACCAAATATATTTCCCAAAACCACTTTTATTTTCGGTAGGTGCACCTTAACTATACATTTAACGCCCTGAACGAAGTCCTGTAAAGGTTCACAATCAAACACGTCCCTTCTAACCCTAACCCAAACATTGACCGTAGAGCGTAAAGAAAAGCCGAAACTCGTAAATTTAACGCTCTCCGTAAGGGTTCGTAAACATCCTCCAATGGGGTAATAAATTCCCAGCTCGTTTATTTAAATTTCCCTCCCAAATGATTGAATTTATTATTTGATTCGGTTGTGGAATTCCATTCTTTATTATTTAATGTTTACACGTGTTATTAGATCGGGAGCCACAGATTGAAAACAAATATGTTTAGTTAAAGCCTTAAGCCACATTCAATAAGAATTCAATGTTTTGATCCTGGAGATTTTTAATTGACTTACGAGAAACTGGAAATTCAGAATGAAACGGGCATATTACGTTTGTAAAGTTTTAAATGTTTCGCAAATTTATAATATGTGTTCTCAAGCGCTTGGACTACCCTTAGAGAAAACGATAACGTAATGAAAGAAACTCGGTTGGCAGTCAAATGAATCGATTTTGATTCTAGGAACATGTTTTCAACACGCGTAACACCATAAATGCTAGGGTTTATAGCTTCAGTTTAAAGTTAATTCAATCACATTATTAACTTCCAAGCTTTCATTGACAGCAGAAAAAGCTTTGCACCTTTCCTTTAGTAACATTTTTTTATGTTGCTTCTCTACTTCCACTAATTTTAACGTTACCTATGTGATGCACGTTCTTAGCTGGGTTCAATTTTTATGTTGTATATATTTTATTTTATACATATATTGTAGGCACTAGCATTTTTTTCTTGTAACCATACCAGGTATATCTGTACACCGCACATCAAGAATTAAGAATTATGAAAAAATAACACCAAACTCCACATGTCAAGTCGTGCTTTATTGAATATAATTATTTTAAAACCATGTAATATGTTTGGAAATGTAATAGGTTATACATACGTTATACCTATAAAAACAATAAAATATATAAATATACTTATTACATACAACCGTACCTCGTATTATTTGACTTTTTTTTCATTACTGCGTTTATTGGTGTATTTTATTTTACGTCAATTTATTATTTCGTATTATTTATTTCATTTTATTTTTTATTGGATTTTATTAAATTGTAAAATGGGGGTCTCAGCACGGGCAAATCGCCCAGTGACACATCATCATATAATATTTAAAATACATTGTATGATTTTATAATTGATAAATATTTGGCTTTTTACATTTTCTTGTCAACAAATCTACTTCTCAAAGTAAAATAATTATTTATTTTTTTACAGCCATTATAAAATGATAATATTTAGGTTTAAAATCAATCAGGTCCCAACATTTCTGGTCAAACCCTAATCTATTGAAGAGTGCCTGTTGTTTTATAGAGAAATATCTCCTGCCGACACGGGTTAAACGAGATTAAGTTACAATATCATGTATTACCGCGGAGATAAAAATGTGTTGATAGGAACACTGCGGGTTGATGCTGTGGAGAAATTAATTGTTAGGAATGTTAAAGATATCGGCATATCTCGATTTAGATGCATACTTACGTTAAATTGACTAATTATTCAACTTGTGCAATGTTTGTTTATTGAGAGACTTTATTAGTCTATTTATATAGTGCTGTCTTAGATGACATTAAATAACGCAGGTACCCACAGGCGGATCATTTTAAAAAGACCCTTCCTTGTGTGTGGTGAAATGGATGGAAAAATAAGCTATTTTTGTTGGGAAGTTTGCAGAATTAAACAAAACAAATCGATTGTTCTACAGAATCGCGAGTCTAAGTTTAATTAGAATTTATATATCGCTCTGCATCCAATAGTATCTTTGAGCATTTGCGAGGTGAGAGGAGATTGCGGGCGTTTGTTTCAAACTAGAACTAAACACTTTTTTGAAACTTTCGATGCTATCGGTGTACACACATACATGAACAACGGGCACTCTTTAAAAAAATTTGCCTGTACTTGTTTATGTCACTTTGTTAATTGTTCGCTTGTTTTCTCAATGTAAACCATTGAATAAAGAATACCATAATCTAAATATTTGAAAAATTTACGAAATTCAAATAGGATCGAAAACATCGAAAAAACATGTCTGAAATGGAGCGCAGGGCAATTGGGCAACATAGAAAAAAAATATCATACATTTTTGTAGGAAGGCACTTCTAGTTTTCTTCTTTAGTAAATTATGTAAAGTATAAACGAAATTTCTATCTTATCTATATAAATGAATCTACTCTTAGTGGGAAATTGACATCCTAAATTTGAAGTACGTTGTGAGGCAGAAAGAAGTGGGAGAAAAAGAGAGGGCAAGGAGGATGTTTAGAAGGCACCTGGCTATTCAAATCTGGTTAATAAACTCGGCTAGCGTAATTTATATAAAATGTGTGTTTGCCAATTCTGTAAAAGAATTTGAAATATTTTGAAGATCAAAAAGTTTTTGCATTTTTATTTACGTTTTAAGATCATCCGAATGGTAAACGGGCTCACGCGGTGTAAACATTAAAATTTTAGATTAAGAAATCAAAATTTAAAAAGCAATAAATTTCCAAGATAAAAAACCGGTCCACACGCTGGACGCCTTGGTCCAAAGCAAATAAGAATGCAGAGGACATAAATATCCGTATTACACGAGTATATTTTGTCACTCTCTTCCCAGGGAGTTATTTGTGAGTTTGTATCTCTATACAGAGTCCACAAACCTCTATTATGTTTGTATAAGGCCCTATTCACAAGAGAGTAAATGTTCGGCGGCGAGAATTTTGTTGACGGTAGAATATGGTTGACGCTCGACCATTCTCACGTAGCTTATTTTGCTGCTAGCTAGTTCGACATTTGCACTTTGTTTTAAATTTTTTATATTATTTTCATGTGATACAGAAGAAATAGGTTGTGAAGAGGCTATTCAGAAATAGTCATAAGTAGTAGTAATGTTGCTTTGGCTACCAGTCTTTTTAAGCTCTAGAAAAATTGAGAGAGTGATAGTTGTGAGTTAGTGAGTTGAGTCAGATCACATATTATTTTCAACGTAAACGGATTATTATAAAGATGACCTGATGATATTTTAACAAAAACAGCTGTTGAAACCATTATTAGCGACAATAATGCGCGCTGTCTGTGCTAGACGATATTAGGTTCCATTCACAATCAGGAGGGCGTCAACTTTATCGCGTTGCATTAACATCTCCTTTTATGAATGCGGCTAGAAGTCCTAAACAGCCAGTAAACACCTTGGGATATAAACCGAATATTAGGAGATACCATCGCTAACAAAGATCGAGGATTTAATCTCTTTACAAGAGGGATTTTAAGTTGAGTTACTTATTGACTATTGACGCGGCTTCATATAAAATACATTAACACGGATTATTGTAAGGTTCTCTGAACTTGGTTTCCTGTGCGTCGCAATAAAAGATGTGTTTTTTTAAATAAATATTTTAGTTATCATAAATCCTCTATTGTTATTATTAATTCTGATTTTCAAATTCCTCTCTCATGATAAGTGCTGTATTTTGATTTCAGTTTTTCCCTCAATCCTTCTTTTCGAAATAAATTGCCACTGAGTATTTTTCGTTTCTGAGTATATCATCAATAAATACAGTTTCTCCTTTCTTGATTGTGTGAAGGGTTTCCTCTCATCCTGCATACGAAGTAACTTCCTCATTAGTCATGTGTTACCTCCAAGAAACTTTAAGGACTCTCCCAAAGGTCAGCTTTTAATGACCTCCAATCTTGTCATCGTTGAAGGTTACAGTGGCCAAGAAAGAGTACGTGATATTTCACCGTACGTTAGCGCACATAAATCTTTAAACCTTGTTGTACCTGATACTCCAAATTAATGATTTTTGCTATGGCTTGGTACTTCGTGCTTGCACTTTTACATCCCAATATATTTATAGCTATATTTTACTTGAAGTTTTCAGTCTTTGTAAAGGTCGAAAAACAATATAACTACAAGAACATAAAGGTATATCTATGTTAGCTCCTATATGACCGCTCCCCTTTTTCAAAAACGACAGTATTAAGGATTTGTTTCAATGAATTTGAAAAATTCATCAATTTTCAAAGTTGATTGTCAAGTTCTGTGAAGGTTCCTCTCCGCATAGCATCAAAAAATAATGCGCATAAACCTTATTGGTAAAAAACGACTTGAGAGCTCGCAACAGTCGCTCTAGCGGAATAGAAAGGTTCTATCAAATATCGCTACCAACTTGACAGGATTGAACGGACATGGAACACATAAACAAACGTACAAACAGACAAAAACAAACGCAAAGTGGTTGAGCCAAAACAGAACTTCTCTACGCTCAGTCAATTAATATAAAAAATATCTTTTGATATCTTCAAATCAAAAATATTCTTTTGTTTGAATAAATAATCTAATTATCTACATTAAAAACCAATCATTTTATTTATTGTATTTAATCCCTTGTTGATCTATATCGGTAATCATAATCACATACTAAGTTAAAGCCGAAGCATCATTAAAATAACCTCGCATTACTTAGTTTTAATAGACTTTCCTCTCGTGTAAAGAGCCATTGATCTCTCAGTATTACCAGGCACACCAGTTATGGACACGCGTTCTAGGATATTTACTTTAAATTAGCTCATTTAAGACGATCGCGTGATCGATTTATGAAAAAAAATAATCATTCATTAGTTTTTGAATGTGGCAAACCTATTCATTTAATAGAAAAAATGTCTTACGGAATGGACAGATATGATATAAAAATTTGTCAAACTTGTTTTGTAAACTACAACAATATTCAATGGTTTTTATGTTTAGTTCGTTGAATCGAAATTTTTGTTTAATATTAAAAAAAATATTATTAATTTTAACAATATGTTTATTATCAAGTTCTGTTAATTACAGCTGTTATCAAAAGTTAATTACAGTTTTAATCAAAAGTTAATTACAGTTGTAATCAAAAGTTAAGTTCAGTTGTAATCAAAAGATAATTACAGTTGTAATGAAAAGTTAATTACAGTTGTGATCAAAAGTTAATTACAGTTGTAATCAAAAGTGAATTACAGTTGTAATCAAGATCAAAAGTTTTCAAAAGCATTAACACCCATATGCATAGTCGGTTCCTCGAGATTTCCTCCACTCGACTGTGACTCGACTCAACCTCAAGGATAAAGTTGGTATGCAGAATTGAAAAAACTATCCTCGACTTGAGCAAATTCCTCAGTCGAGTCGAGTAATGAACTGTCAAACTCAAGGTACATCGCGATCTACCTTGAGGCCTCCTCAAAGCTTGTTAACAGCGCGCAACCACATTATTTCTGAGGTTAATTAGCATAATGAATAATTTCCATGATTTTATTGACTACATTTATGAAGATTTGTACCAATATCGTCCTACAAAGCGGTATTTACGGGATGCAGAAAATCCGCTGGAATATTTTGATGATGTGGAATTCCGAAGAAGATTTCGATTTAGAAAAGATACAATCATAAATGTCCTCTTGCCACTTTTGAATTTAACACCGAGTGCCAATAACCGAGGTCTTCCAATACCACCTCTGTTGCAGCTGCTCATAGCAGTGAGATTTTATGCCACAGGGAACTTTCAGGTGAGTACACAATACACATGGCTAGGTACAACTTTATTTATTTACCTAGGTATTGTGATGCAAGCAAATACCTACATATGTATACCTACCTTCTAATAATCTATTTTTAACACAAACAATTTATATGATTTTGTTTGTTTGGTTTGCAGATTGTATGTGGAGATCTCCACAAACTGAGTCAAGCTGTGGTATCTCGAATAGTTACTAAAATATCTAAAGCACTTGCATTGAAAATCGGACACTACATTAAATTTCCCAATGTAGACGAGAGGTCAGATGTTAAAAGAAAATTTTATCAACAGGCTGGATTTCCTGGCGTTGTTGGTACTATAGATTGTACACATGTACCAATCAAGAACCCAAGGAGGGAAAATGGAGAAGTTTATCGGAACAGAAAAGGATTTTTTTCTTTAAATGTTCAGATTGTGTGCGGCCCACATATGGAAATAGATGACATAGTGACAAGATGGCCAGGTTCTGTACATGATTCGCGTATATTTACCAACAGTCGATGCAGGATGCGATTTGAAGAGGGTGACCTAAGAAATAGTGGTATACTGTTAGGTGACAATGGATATGCCCAAACATCTTACATGTTTACCCCGATTCTCAATCCTCAAACACCACCACAACAGCGTTATAATAGATCACATATCAGCACAAGAAACATCATAGAGAGGGTTAATGGTGTTTTGAAAAGGCGATTTGCATGCCTAAGCAGGAAACTGCAAAACAAAATCACAACTGTTCCAAATATTATTGTTTCTTGTGCTATTTTGCATAATATTAGTATACAAACGAATGAAGAATTGCCAGAGCCACTAAGAGAACCAGAGATTGCCTTACCTGTGGTACAGGAAAATGAACGTGGTAGCATTATTAGAAATAACTTTATTATAAGACATTTTACTTAATTATTTTTATTAAAATTTCAAAATTTAAACACAATGGTTTGTGTTATATTTTTTTATTTTTTCTGTAGAACACAACAACAATAAAATAAATAAAATTTTAAAAATCATTTTTTTAACTTTTGTAACCTAAGTTCCGCCTCCTCCCGTTGGACCTGGTTTAAACGGAGAAGCTCTTCTGCACATTCTCTCTCCAGGCGAGCCTTATTGTACCTTTCTTGTGCCGCCTTTACTAACCACTCTTATTCAGCAACCTTCAATTTATGTAGCTCTTCATCCATTCGCTGATTTTTATCATATTGAGCTTTTCTAAGGTTGAACTCTTCCGTAATAACACGGGCACGTGTATTTGTTGCACCTGAAATGAGTAAATACACAATTGCAGATTGATCACGTACCAATGAGTTTCCCTTAATTACTAATGTACATTAATAAATAAATAATACTTTTTCATTTTGGAAATTGTACACAGAGCGCCATCAGTTCTACTGTAACAACTACATGCTTGTGTTGTAGATTCTGGATGGTTAATACCTTCTACATAAATACTTTTTCTTTGATATAAACACATTATAAATATAAACATCCATAAGTCAGATAAAAATGTCAGTATTCATCATACAAACATATGACCCTAGCAGGATCATGCCCTCAAATATGACTACCTTTTTGTTACACACTGTATAATATAAAATAAAATCCAAAACCTCACCTTGTCTTTGAGTTGCCTGAGCACCATGGTCAGGTAATTGTGACTCTGGTCGACGAGGAGGAGATTTCACAGATCGTCCTGTCAAAAGATATATCTCATGTTTATCCAAAAGTTTAAAAATATATGTATTAGGTACTAATGACAAATATAAGCATAAATAAACTAACCAAGTTCGATGCTTTCTTGCTCAAGACTTTGACCTGCAGCTTGAACATGATGGAAATCTTGCATTTCATCCACCACTTCAATACCTGAAATATTTTAATGATATTGTATTGAAGCTAAAATTTGTTTATCTCAAGGGAACTAATAACTCTACAGGGAGAAAAGTAACACAAATTACATTGACTTTCATCTAGCACAGAGTCACTGTCACGGACAAACTGCATCTCCACATCAGTCTGGTCTTGAAGGGCATCGTCAATGTCCTGGGAACTCGGTGTAGGTATGTATGCCCCGCCTCCAGTTTTCATTCGTTCCCTTTTTTCTAGGGCTAGGACTTGCTTCCTCCTTGTCTTCAAATTATCCCAGCATTTTTTAAGTTGGACTTCTGTTCTCTGAAATAAACAACATTATTTAGGTTAGGCTATAAGATTATAGGTAGTAGTTAAATATATAAATAAAATTGTAAAGTATTCTACTTACTTTGCTGTTATTTTCAATAGAATTGTATTCTTCGGTAAGCCGGACCCATGCTACTTTGTTTACATTCGGATTTCCTGCCCCGATTGTTCCCGTGGTGTTCAATTTATACTTTATAATTAATTCCCTCAAGCACGCCTTTTCCATTTCACTAAAAACTTGCCTCCCGGCCATAACAATTGTCTCACTAAACGAACGAAATCAAATTAACCAAATTATCTTCGCACTCGACAGTTGAGTTCGTTGAGTTGAATAACAGAATTGACAGATAGCACCACAGAAACAGAACACAATCTCAGAGGAAGACAGCCCATAGATAAAAAAAGTGAACCATAAACATATTCTCTACAGTTTGCCAACATAATAATAAGAAATTTAATGACGTCATTCCTTCACTCAACCTCAACTCGACTTACTGGAGGTTCCTCACTGGAGGGTGAAGCCGTAACTGAACATACTGATTTCAAGGGAGTTTTTAAGATTTCCTTGAGGTGACCTCGACTAAGGTCGAGTGGAGGAGGTCTCGAGGAACCGACTATGCATATGGGTGTTACTATGCAAAATATCAAAGAAAAAAAAATTGTGAGCCCAACTTTATTTGTGTTTTAATCCAACTTGAGATAGTAAATGATACTAAAAACTATTTATATTTTACGCGTTTTCCTTAAAAATACATATCTTCGTAAATAACGAAAAAAATGCTGTCGTATTCATCTAATACTATATTAAATTATGTTATTTATGTGGCGAAAATTGTTCGTGATAATTTTTCAAATATGACTAATTATTTATTTTAAATATGATATGTTTAGTTTTTAAGATGCCATAAATACACGATTTTAACCGAAACCAGTTGGATTTGAATAAAATTCTTTTGGTGTTATTTACAATATATATGTAGGTACCAATATTTTAAATGTATTCTTAACACTTGTTGTGAAAAAAAAACATTTTTTTATGTTAGTGCGTAAATAGAAAGCACTTATTTTGTTTAATTATTTATATGCGGCTCATTATTGGTGAATGCTCCCTAATGATATTAAGGCTACTTGGTATGCACATCCGTAGCTTATGACGTCTTGTTATTTTTATAACTCCGAGATCAAAAGATTCCACCGAATCTTCGCCAGGGGGCGGTGCTGTATTTATTTGTGTAACAAACACCACGTAAAGAATCCTAATAATTTATATGCACTTTCGTCTAACGTCGCCTTAAGTGGAACGTAGACTGAAAATGAATTTCTCGAAACCATTGGGAATTCTAAAAACTTTGTAAAAAGAAAAAAATTACATGTTACATTGATGTACTGAGAACATAAAATTATCCAAGCTTCGACTGATCGGTATCTGAGTGGACATTGCGGCGGGTCCCACCCAGGCGTAGTGTGTTCAATTCCTCGGCTGGCTAAGTCCACCATCACAATACAAGCAACATTTTACGCTTACTATAGTGGTAGTAGGAGATTTTTAAATATTGTCAGGTTATTCGCAACCTGAGAATGTTGGTTTTTTTAAAAAAAAACTGTCAAGCTGTTCAAGTCGGTATCATTCACTAGCCCTTTTATCGCGCAATGTTTTTAAAACGTTTTAAAACACAGAAACATGTCGAATCTATACAGCGTAAAAAAACTCTTCATAAACAAAATGTACAGAAATTCTTAAATAGTTATCTCTTAGAAATACAAAAAAATGTTTATAACTACTTATTTTAACATAAAATTGAACTGATTGGGGCTACATTATTGCAAGTACTGCATTCTAGTGAGGTATTTTTTGTAGGAAATGTAATCGCAATAACTTTATCCGTCATCAATCAATTGAATAATTCACGCAGTTAAACACTTTTTCTTCAGATAACATTGCTAGTACTTTGTACATAGATTTCCAGTATTCCGTGTTGGTAAAGATCGTGATCAAGTCAACTTTTTCACTTTTTACGGATGTCTACTGCTACACGTTATATAACGCGTAACTTACTGCCACGTTACCTTATTTATAAATAAATGTAGGTGCATTACTAGAGACCCAAGGAAATGCCCATATATTACAACCATTTTATCAACCATACTCATAATAATTAGTGTTAAGAAATTAGACTTTTTTAAAGTAACGACATTTTGTTTAAGTCATTATCTTGTATGTTTATCTAAAAGCACATCCAACAATAATTTGTGTAATGACGCAGTGATTATTTTAAACGTTTTTAATGCGATAAATCTTTTCCTTTGAAATGTTCACTTTTAATTTACTAAGATAAAAATTGGCCCTGGGCTGAGATGTTTTCAAATTGCGTCCACTTTTGAAAGCACAATTATTAGGTAACGATGAGCATACATCAATATATCTTAGAAGTTGATCTTTTCAAAAGAATTCTCAAGCTATAAATGAGTGGGAACAGCATTGATACGATAACAGTAGCTGGACTATAATAATACATCATCAGCTAACGGAAGGTTGACGGAACCTAAGAGCACCCAAGATGCTAAGTTCGTGCATCGAGCTTTTCGAATATTCGGCCCCAAAGCTTGGAATAGACTACCCATATATAAACAAATGCAATAGATCTTGTAGAGTTTAAATACTATTTTTTAGAGTTCTTTGGAGATCAGGTAGCGAGACGAATGAAAGATGAGGTTGTTGTGACACAGCGTTTATTCTGAGTCAGTAAAATGGCGCAGTTGGGAGATTACTGGGATCGATGAGGATGACACCAGGTGTAGACAGCGATGACTGAGGTAGCCGAAGGTGCGATGGACCTGGTCGGCAGATGAGCGGGAGATGCAGGACGGCGACGATGCCCGGGGCCGAGGCGCAGACCGGCAAAGTGGTCGCAGGATCTAGGCGCGTGATGTCAGCGCTGACCAGGAATGATAGCCGGGGCCAGGGCGCTGATGTGATCCCGAAAATTCCGTAATGATTTGTGGTCCGTGCAGACCGGGGCGTATGTGTGGTAGGTCTGTGTAGCGCAGTGGATTGCGGATTGATGGCTGGCGAACTGCTAATTCATGACTGACTATCGAGTTCCTTTCCGCTGTCGCTTTTATAAGGTGAAGAACTTTCTCGAACATTTTGATTGCTATGGCAGATATTTCCAAACAAACCTACACAACGGCCGAATTTTCCAGAATGTTTCTATGACGACGTGGTACCTTGGCGCTTGGCGTAGTGTCGTACCACTACAGTTCTGTTAATAGTACCTACCGTTCAATTTCTCCTTTCAAACAATTCTTGAAATTTGTGTCTTTCTACATACCTAATTGTTGTTAATAGTTTATTTTGTAAAAAAAGGTAAATATTTATTATCAATTACTCAAAAAAAATGTTTAATCGACTTGGCAAATGGCAAACAGTAAAATTTAACCACGTGTAAGATATGTTTTCTTGTCTTGTAAAGCCATGAAAAATCAGCAAAGTTGTATTGTAACTTTACCTCTAATAAAGCATATTTTTAAAAAAGAATTTACTAAAAAGTTTTTACCGTTATGTCTCATCACTGTTACGTTCTCCACCGACAAAAGTTCTCGCGTACATTTAGTTACTTAATATATTGTCATCAAATAATCCGTAACGGATATTTCATAATGAAGCTCGCCGAGAACTGAGGCTGCTCTCTTTAATCTGAGGTATTATGACAGAGCATCTTGTTCGGTCCCTCCGTCATCTCGGATCTCCCTGTAGCCGCAGTCGGGACAATCGCTTTACATGCTAATGCATCCACGCACCATCATTATAGACATAAACACTTCTGGGAGAGTTTGTCGCAGGCAGTAGGTTCACAGGCAGTGATGCGGGTATTATAGAGCACACGCTACAGGTATTCAAACCTGAAATGTTGACAACTTAACGAGAATGCTGTCTCAATTCTGTCTTATTTTCTGAATTAAATTCTTAAAATACGCGTAATTTTTTTTTTAAATATTTACCTATTAGCAGTGATTTTACGTAATTTATTACGGCAGTTCTAGTGTCTTCTTTTTTGTGTGTTTAAGACATCTTTATTACCTACTACGCCTTTGTTCTGAAACTGCATCGGAATAAGATTACCAGTTTCCAGATTAAACAGGTTATCAAGTAAAGATCACTGTCACTGGATTCAATTTATATGTTAAGTTTCAAGTACAAAGCTTCGTTAAGGGAGTTATCTTAATACTGTTACACAACTAAAGAGGACTTAGGAAGACAGTTTTAATAATATGTTATCATCATTGGGTGTTGTACATCGACTCCTGTATGAAGGCTTCATAAGGTAATTCCATGCAACTTTCGAATCATTTTATTAAATAGATTATTTACTTTTAAAGTTCAGTTTTGAAATAAGATAACTCAAATATCTTGGTCATTAATAGACGAACGAAAAATTAAAGATATTACGATAACGAAAGTTTTCTATTTGACGAATAAATTTTCTACAACGATTAAAATGTGGTGTTTTTGATTTACCACCAAATTACATGTTTGTGAATATGGCTTTATTGACGTCACATCGACGGCGGTGGTAACAGCCGTCATTTCCATGGTAGTCAGTAGCATTTTCTATTATATAACGACAAAGCCAGTTATAACCGTTTAGAAATGTGCGATTTTAGATCGTTTTCAAAATCAATAATTTTGAATTAAATTACGCGTTTTTAGTACCAGATCAGAATCAGAAAAAATGAGCTTTCTATCTTCCGCACATTTTGAACGCTGTTCATATGTTATGAAAATATCCAATTGATTTCCAGGGGAAGATTGAAGGAAGACGTAGCAGAGATGGTTAGAATTTCATTGCTTCATAATCAGTTCCGCAGAGTTGCAAACTGAAGATTACAACTAACCTTTGATAAGAAGAAGGAAAAAATATGTAAATTAAAAGATGTATGATACCTACCTACATAGCTTTACACTAAGTATAACTTACCCGCTGTAAAAATTAAACTAATTTTTTACATGATATGGAAAATTTTCAATCTTTTAAAGCGATGTGAGCGTAGTGAAAACCTTATTCTGTAACTTACAAATTACTTTAGTTCTTCCATCACACCGTAATATTAATGTAATTTTACCTTTAAAACTTCGTATTAAACAGGATTTCTCGGATACTGACGTTTTAACAACCATCACCAGTTAACTTCACAAGTTAAGTTTCCAATTAATATTAATTGACTTGTCATAATGTAGAGTTAATTGCAATTATAAATAAATTAATCTAGTTTATTACACAATTCGTTGAAAACATCTCCATTTAAGGTAATTATAAATGCATTTATAACAGCTTATTTACAGTCAGTTGACCAAATAAATAGGTATTATGATCAAATATTAGACTGAAATTATTCATGCGTAAAAAAACTGCATTTGTTTTACAGTTGTAAAATCAGTCAAGGCCTTAAGCACAAAAACTTCGAATGACATATTTCAAACTCCCTGTAACAATTCCCATTAATTATTGTTTCAATGAATGATTTTTATTGGTCACCGTTTAAAGATTTTTCCTTGATTAATATTATTTTTAATCTTTTCTTTAAAACCATAGAAGTGTATTTTTAAAAACTGCACAGTTAAAAATGTAATGTTTAATTCAACTGATATCCTTTTCGATCGTTTCTGAAACATCAACAAAATGTCAAAACTTCTGATAAATCTTATATATTCATATCTTGCGATGACTGTCAGTCAAAAGTACTCTTCGCTTGTCAAATGTTCTTAAATGGGCCACACAAAATCGTGGGTCAAGAAGAAACCTTATTATTTTTTTGGTTTCCTAGGAGCCTACGGGGGAGCGGGAAGTGAAGGAGGTTTTATGGGCCGGACCTCCGGAGCATTTATTACGCATATCTTGAACTGCAATACGGAATTCGGAACCGCAAAAAGAATACCAAATCTTAACAGTGACGTTTACAAAGAATACATTTACGATCATTTATACTTGTATTGAAAATTGTTATGTTTTCTACCTAACTTTTGACTTTGGTGGTTTTTTCTTCTTTCTTTGTTAATAGCTTTAGACCTCGTCTGATTCGAAGAAATTTTCAATATGTAAATCGTTCACTCAAAAAATGTCTCTGAAACAATTAAAATTCTCTAAAATACGTATTTTGAATTCGAAAGATCGTTTGTCTGAATATATACAAATGCTTTGAATATAATTATAAAACCTGAAATCAGGTTAAAAAATTGTCAAATCGAATTGTAATAACTACACTGGTTATGCAAATTTGTGATGCCACTTAACTAATCGTTAATAATGTTACGTAGTACCTCAAAACAACAAAATATCACAAATTTGTCCAACAATTTAACTTTCAATTCTTTCATTTAAAAAGTTCAGTTACAATACACCACGAATACACACTCGTGGCAGTAGGCATTATTGCTGATTACGTGCAGAATCCTTGATTTTCGAAATTTCCGTTCTACCATATTCCAATCTCAAAACAAACCGCATAAACTCGAAAATTCGTTTAAGTTTATTAAATTTGACGTATTGAAGGACCAAAAGAAAAGTCTCCGTATATTGTCAATGTTTCAGATTCTCTTACCTTTTTTGGTCCTTTGATTTGTCAATTGATGATGAATGGCCGTTGTCAAATCCCGACAGTGAAATTCGGTACAATTCAATTGGTCAACAATAAAGACATCCGTTTATCGAACCACCGCTTTCGATCGCATTTTTATGTATATTTGGTTCTTGCATGGCAAATTGATACGCATTTTTATGGGTCCCATAAGCAAAGTGGTCTTATCATATCCAAAGACTCTGTAACTTTCGAAGTTCGAGGAATACTTTCAGGCTTTCATTCATTGCATAATATATAAAAGAAAATGACTGAAATTGATTTCTTATGAGTACGTGATTTATTGATAAATTAAATAAAATCTTCTTTCGTATGGTGAAAGAAGAAAGAAAAATTAAATAAAATTATTTCTCTGTATCCAGTTAATGAAATAATAATTTTGTGAAGTATGGGAAAATATTCAACGAACGGTTATACTTGCAACCCTTTGTATCATTATTAAATAATTGACAGCGTTTTTACGCCAATATCCTTCGTCTAAAATTCACAATAAGAATCATCAAAGATAAGTATTACAGGTAACGATAATCACTTTAATAATTCATTTTATTATTGTTTGTTTCGACAATCCATAAAATGTTGTTCAAACGTTTTTGCTCCCATTTGTCAGATGAAAGATGGAGCATTTTGTAATTCAAAGCCTTATGAAATAAACTCGAAATTCCACTTTGTCATTTTGACTTGATCAAATAATGACAAATTGCGATGATTGATGGGAATTCGTTTTAAGAATCAGACGATCGAAAACATAATTCATTATTGTGACAACTGAATTTAATTTATGTTAAAGACATTGCATACTTAGCAAATCGGTAATTTCAGTTAAACGATTACAATGATACTTTTGATTTCTATTGACCCTTTTTTGAAAGAAATTAATTATATTTGTTTTTTTTTTTTAAATAAAAATATAGAAAAAAGTTTGTTTTTAATAAAGGCAATTTTGGGGTGCGTCTAAAATTTGTGTCTAAATAATTTAATCCATCGAAATTTTTTTTGGAGGTATAATGTAACGCATCAAACCAGATTCGATTGCTCAAAAGCTATTAATCTTTGAAGAAAGGCTTTTCATTGTGTTTTTAAATAGTAATTCAGCAATCAGATCTAAATGTGTGAAGGTTGTGCAGATAACAAATACCAATTAATATTCACTTTTATCGATTAAGAGATAATGACCTTAGGGCTTGTAAGTAACCTACTTGTAAATATATTATTGACCATTTGTTCCATGCACACCACTTATACTCGTAGTAACTATTGTATATTTTTTGCAGGGCGGTGTTTCATGTAAGAAGTTATAACTAGTTTTGAATTACGAATTCGTTAATGGGAATGAGCTTTTACACGAATGACGAACACAATACATGACCTAATCATGAATCAATTAATCATAAAAAGTTACTGTCACGATTGCTTTAATCCTTTTTGGCGGCTTATCGAAATATCCTTTCCTATTTCACGGTGATCCTTCATAGTTTTAAGTGCATTACCGGTCCTCATCTGACACAGTTAATGGTGATAAATTATAATCCTTCACAGTTTGAAAGGATATAATCTATTCATGGGAAACAAGTAGATCTATTCAAGAGAATTAATCACGTTTTCTGTAATAGATATTTTGTCATGGAGGTTTATTTTAACGTTGATATTGAACGCAATGATGATATCAATACTAAGTGTCATAAAATTTCCAAAAATAGCGACATTTAAAATTTAGAATACGTCACGTGGTCAGTTTTGATGGCGGAAACAGAAAACCTTGAATCTAACCCTACATCTGAATTTATTGCTATTCTTTACCTAAGCTCTTTCGTTAACGCGGTTGCTAAACATGTTTAAAAAATACATAAAATGGAATCGCCATCATTAAATTGCTAATTTATATTAAGTATTTTTGGTGTGAAATTGTCACTTCCAACAAAATACGCGGATAACAACAAAGCCATTGATTTGATGGTGATTTTATTATACCATCATGCCTACATCAATTTATTTCACTTGGCGAACGAATCTTTTCCCGCACAGTAGGGAAGGCAGTAAAAAAATACATAATCTTTCGTATGTTTGTGGAAGCAACTATTTGACATTTATTAATACCTATTACATAGTTACAGGACATTGAATTATCCCTATTGTTAAGTAATAAATTGATAAAAAAACTTTCGTGAAACTGATTTAATTTAAGGATGCGAGGAATCAGGTACTGCAATTCACTAAAAATGTAAGGATAGTAGGCAACTCAAAATCGCAATTAATATAATGTTTATGACCTGGTTTTTGGCCTACGTGATTTTTGGCACAGCCTCAGAAGCGTTTTTTAATTAGTGGTAATTTATTTTTAATTTGATTGACTGCTAATTTTATTTCATCAAATTCTTTTCAGCCTCGTAACAGTAAAGAAATTCTTAAGAGACAGATTATCAGTCTTATGAAATATGATAACGTGAATTATAGTATAATGATTATTATAATTATAATTATATGCCAAAGAGCTCATTGGAAAAAATATATTTGCCATGGCCGGGATTTCAACTGGAAATTCACATCTTAATTAAACGTATTGTTATAGTTTATCTTACTTACTAAGTTAAACTGTAAAGGTATACATAAGCAGAAGTACAAAATATA
This sequence comes from Hesperophylax consimilis, assembly GCF_061612785.1. Classification (NCBI taxonomy): domain Eukaryota; kingdom Metazoa; phylum Arthropoda; class Insecta; order Trichoptera; family Limnephilidae; genus Hesperophylax; species Hesperophylax consimilis. The sequence goes on along the minus strand of NC_142850.1, from coordinate 13,914,625 downwards.
AAATGTTAGTAATAAATAACATTTTCAAAAACCACATATATTGGTAAAACACAGTGGGTCTTGAGATGATGCAATACCCTAAAATAAAGTGGAAATCTTAACGACGTAAGTGAAGAAGGCGTTTAAAAAATATTCGGTGCGCGGTCCGGGCGTATTAGACGGACTTAAGGTCGAATTTTCTCTAACTTTTGAGAATTGATCTATCTGCGGGGTTTATTTATTTATTACTTATCAGAATTAAAATTAATTCTGATAAACGTATTACTAATACATACCAACATGACGCGACTCAAGTATTGATCAACATGATGGAGCCTTGTCGTCCTTGGTCACCCCCGTCACGTTCCATTCTCTTGCACGTCGTATTCTCCCGGAACTCCTTTCTTATGTCAAAAATACGTAATATATTATTAGGTTCGTGAATTACACTACCAAAAGATTCACTTTGCTGTATGTGAGGCATTGTAATTTCAGAACAACTACCTGTAGTCCTTGAAAAAACTGTTATGATCTGAACGCAAATAAATAAAGTCCAATGCCTACAAAGATGCGCGCCGGTGTTCCGTTACCAAAGCGCCCAATTAAAAGTATGTTCCATTAAATAGCCACCGCACGGAGATGCGAGGGGAAAGCTTTGCTCACACCTGATTGCATTTTATAGCTATTATAGGCTTGTATACAATATTGGGGTACAGAGACAAGCAATGCAATGATGAGAAAACTATAAACGAAAATAAAAATCAATAAACGGAAACTAAAAATTATTTTATTTAATATGATATAATTGATGAATTCGGCTGGTCCCCGCGGGAGTTATAGACCACAACCCTGTAGCAACAAGAAGAAACAAAATACTCAATATTGCAACTTTAAATACGAAAACCCTTAGAACCGAAGAAAGCCTACACGAGCTAGAAATAGCTCTCGAAGAAATAAAATGGGATATCCTGGGCATTAGTGAGATGCGAAGACTAGGAGAAAAGATTGAGGAACGCATTGACTATATACTATTGTTAGAGGACGCCTATGCTAAGAGGCAAACTGAGCTTCGGGATATATTATAGCAAACAAAACATTTCTAATATTAATATACCTAACAGAAGTTCAGAATAAAAGGCTTATTATTATTGTTGAAAAGAGTGAAGGTTTAAAAGACAGGTAAATTATTTGTATCAAAAATAATTTAAATATTTTAAATTTTATGTTTATTATAATTAATTAACGAAGACAAAAACAAATACTTTAATAATGAGATTTTAGAAGGATAATAAATAATAATAGTACAACAGGATTTCTACATCGAACTTGGTTTTACAACACCGACAAAAAGGTCAAATAATAATAACAATAACACTTCAAAATAACACTTAATAATTAGACTTATAACACTCATTAGAGTCATTAGTAACACTTAATTAACACAATAAGAACACTCAACTAAGAATTTAATTATAACTTAATTATGTTTTTTTTTTAAATAAAAATATAGAAAAAAAAGTGTGTTTTTAATAAAGGAAATTTTGGGGTATTTTTTTCGTGCTTCTACATACATAACTAAACATTTTCTTCAAGATTTTTACATATTATTAATTTAGTTTTATTTTCGTCACATAACACTTTCAACTAAGTATTGCACTATCATGGTCTCTCGATAACCACACTTTTTTGGACAATAATCAATGCGCATTTCAAATGCAATAAATTATGCCGCAATCCTAAACTAAAATATTCTTACTAAAATAATAAAACTTCTGTGCATTTTCTGCAGTTACATAATCTATGCGGAGAAATAATTCATCAAGGCGGCACTGCATAAAGCATGCACCAAAATTTGCATTCACGTGTTAATATGTACAATATTTAAATTTCGACCAAGGTTTCCATTACAAAAATATCTTCTTATATTGACCCTTTTTTATATTTTGTAAATAACTCATTTCAATATATTCTCACCTGAAATGTAAATAAGATTGGTAAGGTTGATATATTATTGGTCCCGAAGATTTTTTACTCAATATAGAATGTTTTATTAATAACTCAAGACATTATCGATGTCCAATTGGAACCAATGACATGTCACTAACATACATATGCAGTATATTAAACATTTTTAAGTTAGTTAGTATGTTAGGGAAGGAGGGAGGTGTGAGTAAGTGTTTGTTTGTGTGTTGCTGTACATCTTATAATTGACCACGCGAATTATTATAAATGGAATTTTCAAGTTGCACTTAACACATGTGTACGCTATGCCATCGTTATATTGTAACCCGAAGTGTTAATACGATCAGTTGAAACATTTTATTACAAAAAACCTGACCACTTTTTTCGTTGGTATTTTTTACAAAAGCTTGCTGCATTTAAGCGGCTACAAAAAGTCATGTCAACATCTTTTAAACTAAGGTGTGAAATGTTAACATGTATTCTGCGGCTCTAAAAACAGATCTTATAGTATTTTTATCGCGAAATACTACGAATTTCATAAACGTTGCATTTGAATTATGAATGTGGGAACTTTTTTGTTTACTGAGCATTCGTCGTCTTTATGGCAGGAGATTAATTTCGTTTTAAAAAAACAGAAATGCAAGTCACACGTGATACATAGAAATCTTGTGCAAATATTTTACCAGTAGAAAAATTTCGCCTTTGTCCCATGTGGTTTACCTACTTTAAAAAATACAATACAAATACAACGTGCCAGCTGTTAACTGTGCACAAATCTCAATTATTGAATTTGGTAGCGACCTCTGAGCTGGAAGCCCTATGTAGGGGAGACCTGTCCAAAACCGTATAGCTAAGGCAGAAGCTCTGTAGTTCAGTAATTAAAAATAAAATAAGGTTGATAGTAATTATTTTTATTAATATATTTAATAAGGAACAAAACATAATAGAAAAATTTATGAAAATCTTATTCGTAAATGTATTTAAAAAAAAAAAACAAAACCTCTAATTTTTCCGGTTTTGCCCCGGGGGGTGGGTAAAACCGTATACCATATACAGTTTCTCAGTTTTGTTAAAATTATACACTATTTTGTTGGATTCCGCCAACTCGAATGCTAAGCTTCGAAGATCTTTGTAAGTTATCCCAAATAGGCAACGTTCCATGGTAAGAACGTGATCAACGAGTGATTTCGGCACTCCGTAGATTTCTGATGCTTTTAGGTAACCCATAGTTCCTGGGACGACACTCTTAATGGCTTTCCTAATTTTTTCCGTATTCTAGTCTTGGTTGTAGTTTTTCTTTGGTAATTACGAGGCATGATGATAACGTCTGTAAACAGATAAAAAAAATACTTCAACGAAAATACTCCGGGTCAAAATCGTATACTGGCCGGTTTTACCCCGTACGGTTGTGCCCGAGAAACTTCTATTCACACATTCTTTCACAAATGTTAAACTTGTCAAGAAAATCACCCAAATGTTTTACTTAATCAAATTTAAAATATACATAATAATAGTATGTGATATGTCACTCACCTGCAAATGATATAAACTTCACCATTAATTATTTCAATATCCGTAAAATTAGATCAGATCACCGAAAAACTAAATAATCGTAATATCTCGCCAGCGGGCAGGCTTGTTTTAGCAAGTTTCTGCTGACTTGCGTTGATTTGGGGGCTTAACATGGGCGGAATGCGTGGCGGGAATATTTAAAGAAATAAAGCTTTTAAAGAGAAATACGGTTTTACCCCGGTATACGGTTTTGTACAGGTCTCCCCTACTTGAAAAACCGACATGTTTCTTTGCAAAGGAGGGGGGGTCCGTTTGATTGATAATCCGTTTATTAACAGACCGATTGCCATCTCTAATGTGCAGATACAATGTAGGCATGCTATGTCTGTTCTACGGATATTTCAATGGAGCCTCTCAGCAGCTAGCAGCATCGATTCCCTGTGCACCGGTGCACGTATACGAAACTCGATTTACACGAACGGAACACTCGTTCTTATTGATATTGGCTCGTGTGTGGAACGAGCTACTGATATCTGTTCATCCGCCTACATATAATCCGGTTCTCTTGGAGACCCTAATTAATAAATTATTTCTCACAGCCCCTACCCTGACAATATAGCCTAACTGGGTGGTGATATAGTGAGACGTTGCATAAAAAATATTTAAAATAAACTTTGTGAAAATCAAACTATTTTTTTTTTACAAAATGAAAAATTACCAATAATAATATGAATATAGCCGGGTGAAAATGGTTTTATTTTTTTTTTTTAACTTCCGATTTAGTTGTCCGGGTTAAATCTTCCCAAAGGAAAAACTTAACCCTTCCACTCACTTTTCCACAAATGATCATCTAGTCAATCAAAATTATGTAAGTGCATTATATAAGCAAAATAAATACAAAACAATACAAGAACAACACGTCAACTCACCAGAGATCAAATGGGAAAATAATTCACCGACTCCAGATATTTTATATTAAAATATATATTTATTTTATATTATATTTTTATTAAAATGATTTTTATTATTTATATATCCATCCCTGAAAAGGCTATAACGATTGATTGGTACCATCGTGATTTCGTGATATTCGTGACACAAATAAAACACAAAACAAAATTTAAAGCTTTATTTCCAATAACCTTCACGATATAAACAATTATTGCAAGGGTTCATGAACCGCAGCATGTTATGAAGTGAGTCGCGTGATTAAAGGAGATTACGAATCGTTTTTTTCGAATGCTTCCAACCCGCCCTGAAGTTTCCTGTATTTGTAAACGATCCGACATCAAAAAGCTTTCACTCTATAAAGGGTTGAGTGGGAGGCTAGGGGCTTTAATCATTTATAGGATGAGGAAGGCAAAACCTGAAGTTAAGATCGCTGATATAACTATCACACCTCGCATTAATTGTGACGGTTGGGTATAACAAAAGTACAAAAAGTTTTCACTGAAAAAATACTTTTTTCTACATCTATGAAAATTAAGAAATAATGTTGAATTCCGTGTAGATTTAAATGGAAATCGATATGGCCACTGATTTAGAATCTTTTGATCCTAGCCCATTCAGTACGGGCTCTGTCTCTCTTACGTGGTATATCGCCATCCCGTTTGATCAAAATGAAAATTTCATAATGATGATGAAACATAGTTGTATATTTGAACTTTAAGGGGGAATCTCCCAGACTTTTGGCTCACGAAACACGCCCACGTCGCATTTCTTGTGTTCTTCTTAATTCTGGGTTCCAAAACTTTTAGTTATAATCTAATTGTTTTGGAATGGAAACAAAAACTTCATCCGAAATACTTAGGTACTGACTTTCATAATTTTATATTGAATTTTATTATCACTATGACTAATGACAAATAGTAGTCTGTCATGAAATGTATTGCAAGATTGCATTAAATTGATTAATATATCTTATTTAATTGGTACTAAAACGAAGAATAAAAGTATGCAAGGGTGTAGGGTGTAGGACAATTTCGTGACTGAGGAACATTCGTCTTTATAAATATGTTTAATGCGTGTAGATTGTAGAAGATCATCCGTATGCCTGAGGATAAAGACGCGATTTGACAACATTTACGTAGAGTTTTTTTTATAATTTTTATTTATTCATGATGAATTGTGGTTCTTCATAATAAATACACCTTGCAAACAAAACGCTGTGTCTTTATTTAGATTAAAAAACTCTTTATGAACTAGCGTGTAGAACGGCCTGGAAGCCTCTCTCTATTATGTTCACAAAATCAGTATTTTTCTCGAAATATGTGCGTATGAAGATACGGTTCTCCGTGTCTTCATACGCACTATGATAAGTATGTCACCTCTAAGATCTATCCAAACTAGGGTCATCCATATATCTATTACAAATTATCAGGGAGATGAATAAATATATTGTTTAAGCAACTGTACATTTAAAATGAATCTCCTGATTCTTTTCAAATCATCCCAAAGCTCCTAATAAATATTAAACATTGTAAATCCTTAGTTTCACTTGTCGGTCGATGAGTAATGCTACATCATAACCGTGATTGCCTGTGAGTGGTCAGAGCGGTCATTCAATTGCCAAATCTGAATTACAAGATTCAATGAGTCTTGTAATCTGGGCTGTTGCATCCTCCTTGAGCTGAGATATCAGCATTAAGAGTCTAGACTCACCGTATCGGTTCACCGACTGTAATTATGCCAATAATGCATCATTGATGCTTCATTTGGAGATGTTTCACTTTTCGTTCATGGTATCAACTCTCATTGATTTATAATTTGCATAAAATTGTTTAATTCATTAATTCAACTTTTTATATTTATTTAATTCATCACTTAGTAATTTTAAATTTATTTAATTCATTAAGTTTTAACTAGTAGTTCTATGCACAGTAGAAATGTATGTACTATAAATGTATGTTTCTAATCTTATGTTATTTAATAAATCAAAACTAAAATTTATTTAAAACCATACATTATTTTATGTAACATTTAAAAAAAATTAAATTATTCAATTTGTTGAAAGAAACGCCACTATCTCAATGACATTTCTTTTTTTAGGCAGGTAGGCACCATCATATAGGAAATTTCAGTCAATGTTAGCTACCTATTCAAAGTCATCCATCTAGTTAATGTAAGACTTTCTTGAATAATGATGTGATTTTAGCAGATTTTCGAAGAAATTTCGGAAGGAACGTACTGAAAGATTTACAGACAGATGAAATGCCAAACAGTCTAAAACAGGTCCGCCTCTACGCTCCATTAATTAATTTATATATTTTATGTATTAATAAAAAAATTAAAAGTTATCAAGAATCCGTGAACTAGAGTTTTCTCTCCAAGCAATGCCGGACATCGGCCGGAATGCCTTTAAAATAAAACAACGATTTTTGTGATTGTAATATATTATCTGAGATGCCGTTTTTCGTTTTGCAAACGATACTGGATCAGAACATTGACCTAATTCTTACAGATTTCGCGGCAATCAAGAGTTACTTTCACAGATGTAAGATAATTGACAAATATATTCATGTCCAAGTGATCTATATCCCGGCACAGTGGGTAACACCAGCCATTCATATTGTGTCCCTTTTAAAATGTATCTCATAGTAGGTACAGACGTTTTCAGTAAATCCAACATGTTCTGAAAAGTATTTTTTTATATGATTTTACATACCTATATCAAACCGTGGGAAAAGTGTTCTAAAAATTACTATTACATTTCAAACAAATTTATTGAAATGATGGAAACGGAAGCTCTGCAGATTATGTGAGGGTGAACACGTGAACAGTCGACATTTCCCGCCCTTTTAATAGCCACATCCGGCCACAGGAAGGGCTCAACGGATACCGCGAGTGGCTCAATTAAAATTCCACCGGATTCCAATTCCACTCTTGTTTAAAATTATGTGACATGTTTGACGCAAAATTTTTAAGACTAAATATTGCTGTGTGGTGAACCATCAAATTAGTTTTATAATTGGATTTCAAAATTCCTCAAATTCATTCTATTCAAGTTTTCAAAAATGAAAAGAAACACGTTCATGATGTAATTTGGATGAAAAAGCATACAAAGAGAAGTTAATGACATGAAAGCTAACAACAAACAAACATACAAATTAATGTTTTGAAGGTTCAAAATCATGTAAATATTCTTCTAAGACATTGAAAAAAATGACCTGATTGCTTCTAAACTTACGAATCAGCAACGAGCAGTCTGCAGGGTAAACATCATCATAATGATATTCGATCTCAGAGAGAAGGGGGCAACAGAAAATAAGTTTTCTGGTAGTAAACTAATCCCAGCGAGAGCTCAACTGGACGTCATCGACGTTCGTCCTCTTCCTTCTCAAGCGTCTTGTTTGAAAACGAAACGATGACGTCACGTATGACCTCTCGCTGGGACTAGTACACAAACGTTTTACCTATTTAATAACAGTTGAAATTAGGTACCCAACTATGTCGGGATTTCGTTAACTCTATAAATTTTACTACTGCAATGAAATGGTTGCTAAAGTAAGATTTTTTATTAAACTAGTGCTGAGGTTAAATGAATGCAAATTAATTTACGATACTTAAGAAATGCTATAAAAGTACGGCCGTATAAGTAAGTATGTGGAAACTGACAATTTCTTGTAAATATAACAGTGTAGATGTCGTGACTGCATAAATTAATAGTCGAACTTATCAAATTTTCTCACAGTCGAAGTTTATTGATGTCTACGACAAAATAAAACATAAAAAGCAAAGAAAAATCGTTTAAATAAATTACTTTCTTTGTGTGTTTTTTAAAGATTTTATACAAAGTTGGGCAAGCGTTTGTTATTTTTTTTTCATGTAATTTTGAGATTCGTGTAAAATAAATGCAATAATATAATGGGTTAATAATACTTTTATATTTTATTGTGCCAAGGCTCCTTGGTATGTATGATATTTCCGTATATATTGAATCTATGGATAAATCTGCAGAAAGGGTTACATTTATTTTGTACCTATTTAAATGTAACTAGGAAGAGCTCCAAAATGACAAATATTCGTGCATTCAAGCCCTTTTTAAGTTGTCCAGTAAATAATTTAAATAAATACTTTATTTTAACCATAAACCAATCCAGGTTTTCATACTTAGAATGAGAATTGGATGTTGCTTCGTTCACTCTCACTTTTTCAAATTAACGTGCTTGACTCTCCAGATTGTAGTTTCTGTGGATTACAAGTGGGGTAAGGCTATAATAATTCATTTCAATGCCAAACTGTTAATTGTAATTTCTTTAAATTTTAAAATTTTTATAACAAAACCTGCGCACAATTATGCACCTGCCATAATTGGAGAAGAAAAAATTCAATTTAATGCAGACGATCGAATATTCGTAAGTAGGCAGTAATGAGCACTCGAAGCGTTCAAATTGAATTTAAACACAGTGTTTGGCGGAGGATGACCGCTCGGGAGCTGTAACGAGGGACAATTTGCACGCCACTTCCTGAACTCGATTATACGGTGAAATTTACCTGGAAGGTTTTTTAAAGTGTTTATTGCATTTGACCAAAATGAAGAAATACAGAACACATAACAAGATTGCGTAAAGCATTTACATTGTGGCTTGCAATTACATAGTACTTTAATTTAATTAAAATTTTGACCGGTTTTAGATTCTTGATTCTTTTGATACCTTCTGGTAAAGAGAGTAACTGAAAATTATACAAGATAATATAATATGATCCCTGTCAACCGTTTTCTAAATATAAATGGCGTCTTCTTTTTTTAAAGTTTAGAGCGTATAAAGCTACTTAATGGAGTTTTCGATGCTACCGACAAACAAACAGATTTCTGATTTACTAATGAACGAGTTAAAGTTCCTGGCGTTACCCGGGCTTCACACATAGTTTTTTTTTTCTAAAATAGATGTAGACAGTAAAGTAAAAAGTGCAAAATTTCTTCAAAAAGTATCAAAATTCTTCTTCAAGGCTGGAAAAGGGGATGGAAATAGTTTTTTTAAATTTTGTCATCAACTTTTTGCCTTCCTCGTGTTTTGAAGGTCGAGTGCAAAATTTCATCAATCTAGAAATAATACTGTAGATTTGTATAAAAACAAACCCACACGCCTCACCGGGACACTTTTGTTTGTATAAAGATTCAAGACACAATGATATGTCAAAATATATTTTATAATGTAGGTATGTTTTACAAAAAAAACTCGGGGGCCAAAGTCAGCGTTCAAGGCGAAGCTTAATGCTAAATCACTATTTTGATTAATCTTTATTACGAATTGGTGTACATTATTAATACCAAAAAATATTTTTTTAGATAAATTGATGGTTTTCCTATCGTTTTACTTGAGTGGAATACAAATAAAATAATAAATTACTCAATAAAAAATATAAATTTACACTACTAAAAAAACATTTTTTCAATAGAAATGTATGAACGCGTAAAAGAAACACATCTTTAAAAAAATACAGTATTATAGTTAAGATTTTCTGTGACAGTTTCAATTGATCAAGTTTTTTGCGTTGTTATAAAATTATTTACAAAATAAATAAAAACCCGTTTTTGCTTGAAATCGAACGTTTCTAGACTCCGTTTGTCAAGCGATTTTAATGCCTATTCCCTACAATATAAGGTATACTAAGAATATACACATTTTTTGCTTGTAGCTTCCTCTTAACCTTTGTGTTACGGAGATCACTCTCGTCTCATTTAGCTTATATTTTATTTCATACATACTTTACAAAAGCTCTTCGTAATAATATGTACCTCACAAGAACTCTCCGCGCAACACATTCAACTTATTCTGTGTTCGATATTATGTTGAATGAATGTCAATAAATACCAAAACTGTTGAAGTCGACCATTCACTTCCATTACATTCTTCAAAGGTCCACGTCATTATTTTACTCGCATAAAAAAAATTATGTATGTACACAACCACACACAGTTTTTTACATTATTGGATCGTTTGGCGCATAAATATTCTAAGCAAAGTCCCGCGACGCTCAAAGAGATTATTTTGATACATTTTGTGGTTATATTTGCGGTTTGCGTTCTTGAAAAAAGATTTTTTGTACATTTTTGAGGGCGGCACATCATAAATAAACCATTTTACTGACGTGTTGACACTGTTCAAAAACGCAATTGCAATGTATGTATTTAAACACATCATAATTTAAGCCCAGTTGACGCAGGGCGCTAATAGAAATTATTATATTTTGAAGAAAATATTTAAAATTATTTTTAAAACCTATGTTAGTTATACTTAAACGCATTTGATATAAATTAAATCCGGGGTTACTGACCCTTGAATTCATAAGATTCTGATCATAGGCGAACATTAAAATATGTTGATTGGTTGTTATAAATATCAACTTTGCATTTTGATCTTGTTTTGTCGTAAATCTGTTTTCTTTCGATTTATATGGTTTCAATACTAGATAAAATAAATCAACTTTGATATCAACTCGTTTTCATCGAACATTTTTTTTGCATCCGCCCACAAATTCTACAGATTAATTTATTACATCTGATAACAATGCTTTTGTATGAGCTCATATTAAAAAATATAATAAGAATATTAGGATATCCGAATTAAAAAAATTCTTCGTCTATTATTTCTGTTTCCAAATAAATTGATTTATAGACGTTATAAGTAATATGTACGCGTAGCTAAGTAATATTTTTCACCAAAGTACCTATACCAATTAGAAAACGAACACGAGAAAAAGGGTTAATACTGGGAACAGAAAAATTAACTAGCTACTTAATTATTATCAGTACAGTAATATAAGGCTTTTTATCAGTATAGTAATAAGGGCGAATATAATATCTGTAATTATTCTCGCTACCCCTCACAAATTACTAGCTTATTTTTAATGATTTTTTCTGACAACTTGAATAAAATGACGATTTAAAAAAAGAAATGTCATGTATTAGATGTTTTCAGCGACAGAAAAGTTGAGTACATTTTATAAATTCCTCAACAATTAGAAGAGTGTTTTGTCATTTATATTGGAAATATAATGCAATTACTTGAATATTTGAAAACGCATTTTTTTAGATTAGCGTGTCATTGTAAGAAGCATAATAATGGTATATGTAGGTATATTTAATCACCATGCTATTTAAATATTTGTTGATTCCCCGAACACGTGAAAACTAAAAAAAATGTATTTCGATAGTTTAAACATGCGTAATAAATATGACTTAACATTTTTTTAAACAAAAAATGGTAATTAGTTTCATTGTTGAAAATTGGTTAGTCACCCAAATTACGGTATTTTTTATGTAACCATTGTTTTAGACCTTTTTTATGTACGTTGTTTGCATCGAAAGCTCAGTCGTTTCTAAAAGCAACCGATAGCGAAAGAAGAAATCAAATCCCGGTCAACTCTCACGTGTTTTTCTATGGCACATTCTTTTATAATAAATAACATTATTGCAGATGTCTGCATTATGAATCTTGTCTAATAAGCGTTATAAAAAATCTAATTAAAAACCTTTGTGTTTTTTTTTATAAACATAGGCAAATAGCCAATTTTAATTACTTGCATTCGTAAAATATGTTACCTTCGCAAAACGAGTTAATAATTTCAAGAAAAAAGATTATCCGCAGACCAAAATTTTACCGTCAAAAAACATGGTTCGAAATGCACGATTTTTTCTAGCAAACACACCGAGTGCTGCGCTTAAGGCGTCTTAAACATGTTCGCAAGATTTTATCCACTGCATTAAATTCTTTCCTATATAACTTTAGTTACATAATTAATAAGGAATTTTTGGTCTCCTTTTCAATGCCATCTCAGATTAGTTTCCGGGAAACGTCAATGGCCGCTCATGATTTAATTAATTAGTGTTAATCATCATAAATTATTAAACAGATACTAGCGAATGATCAATTTTGAATTCATTATTACTCTACCTTTTAAAAGGGACTTAACAAAACCTATCGACTCTTTTAACAGGTGTGCAAAATAAAATAAGACATTTCGTAAATCAACTGATGAAGTGAACGTGTAGACAAAATTATGTATGTGACATTAATATATACGTGTAAACCATAAATTGTTGTCGCTGTATGGAAAAGTTTAGCAAGCAAGATTGAAATTGGTAAAATTGTTGCCTTTTCCGCATTAAAAATTTATTCTGGATATAGCAGGGTACCACATGGTTGGTGTATTAATCCTTCTTATTTTCAGAATATATATAAAATGAATTAATGACGCAATTTTTTAAATAGTTGGTAACGTAATGGTCAGCATCATTGCCTTCCAAATAGTCGGTGGGGGTTCGACTCTCAGCTATGATTTTTTTTTTCAAATTAAATAATTTTTTTAAGTGTTTTTTTACGGTTTCTGTGATTTTAATCTATTTATTTAATTTAAAGAAAAATGTCTGTGGCGGACACAGTGGGACTTGGGGCTGTTTTTAATACAAATCTACAGTTTTATTCCGAGACTGATTAAATTTTGCACGTTTGACCTTCAAACAAAGATGAAGGTGACTGTCCACAAAACTTGTCAGACAAATATTTTATTTATTTTTTTTATTTATTTCTTGTAAATTATTTAACATTATAAATGATACCAATATGGAGACATATATAAATAATTTTTTCGTTATTATTCTACTACTCCATAAGTTGAGCTCCAGGAGCTCGTGTTTATGGGAGGAGTATTTACCTTTAGTTCTAATGATTTTTTAAACAATAATCAAAAACTTTTGATATAAATACAGACATAATATTAACATAGGTACTTCTAGTAGTTACTTTTAGGTAGTTCTAATGATTTTTTAAACAATAATCAAAAACTTTTGATATAAATACAAACATAATATTAACATAGGTACACAAATTAGAAGAGTGTGTTTTCAAATATAATTAAAATAATATATCTTTTTACAGATTAAGTAAGCGTGAGGAAATTAAGGGTACAATATATTAGGTAAACAAATTAGAAAAATAGTTTTTTAAAGACAATTAAATTAATATATATTTTTTTACAGATTGAGTAAATCAAAATGGTGCCACAAAATAATTTTGCAATTACTGAAGAAGTGAGAATCGTTCATTTAACATCTAAGTTCGCTTCGAAAATATATTACTTACTTATCAATGCTGGTCTTAGCAACTTCATTGACATATTTACTGTCACAGCAAATTATCAAAGATCATTTGTTTTATTTTTAATTTCAATATCTCATGGCTGCAGAACCATAAAGTATTGTTAAGTAACTACCTGTCGATTTATTGATTACAAGAATTGTGTTGCGTGTGTACCTAAAAATCGCTAAGCGGTTGCGTGTATTGATGATTGCTGTGGCTATAAGGCTTCAAACGATTCGGCATTGCAAAGTAAATGTCTTGATATAATTTAAAATGTTGCATCGATAAAGATATCATTCTTGCAATGTGGTGGTACTGCACATGAAATGTTGTTCTCAGTCGTTAAATACGAATAAATAATATAAGGTTGGTGTGTTTCAATTGAAGAAATATCAATGCCTTAGAGGAAAAGTACCAGACTTCTACTTCGCAAGTTGTAATAGGTAGGTAGAAATAACAATTGTAGACATTTACCTATCAGTATAATCTTTGTGAAATATCATCTCAAGGTGCTTTACAAAGCTACTAAATAACTTCTGTGCAATTATTTTTGCGTTCTACTTAGACAGAAAACCCATAGAAAAACGATAAATATTATAAAACTGATAAAATTACTGCGAAAAGTTTCGGACATGTGGAAAAATTACTATTGCACACATTTTACTATACTACATGTGATATCACAGGACACTATTGCACACATTTCATTGTACTACGTGTGAGTTCACGGGACACTATTGCAAACATTTTATTGTACTGCGTGTGATATCACGGGACACTATTGCACACATTTTATTGTACTACGTGTGACTTCACGGGACACTATTGCACACGTTTTATTGTAATACGTGTGACTTCACGGGACAATATTGCACACATTTTACCAATGCTCACTTTAAAAACTCATAACTTTTGCGGTTTTGAATATATATAAAAATCCAATTTTACTGTCCGCATTATAACTCTTTATGTATAATACATTACATATACTTATATATCTAATGGTGCCAAAGAAAATATACTTATTAATACCTTCTGAATTTAGTGCGGTCTAACTACGTAAATAAGGCTTTCAAATGTGTTATCCATTTATGTGTATTACTTTTTGAAGATATGAGTTTTATAATTCGTGAATTCTAATTGCGTCGATCAATAGGTTATGGTAGACTACATAGAAGATACACATTTGCACTTACTGTTACTAAATATTATTACCTACTACGGCTAGCTTCAAAAGAGGTTAAGGTAGGTAGGATTTTCCATTTATCTTTAGGTTAACCTGTTATTAATTCGATATAATGTGATGTCACGGGCAGAATATAGCTTCTCGTATTGAATGATTATCTTATTTTTTACAAAGGTGGACTGGTTTGAAATCAGCGAAAGTCACGAAAACCAACTATATTTCAATGCAAGATAATCAATCTGTATTAAAGTAGATACCTGCGCAGGTTTATTCGCATTTCGTTTTCAGATAAAATTGATCGTTTAAATTCCTCGAATTTTAATATCTTACTTGAAATCCATATTAAAATATCAATTGGATAAAATAAAGACGTGTTATCTAAAATACAAATTACATATTAATCTATTATCAGCGATATCCTAATTTATTACAGTCGTTTAAATTAGTATCTCACTTTTGGCTAATAAACGTTAATAAAGTACGTAATGTATTGCTTTTGGGGATACATTTATCTTTGTTAATTCAACATTATGTTATATTAATTAGCTACAAAATAAAATATAACTTTAATTTCACACTAAAAAAATCCTTTCGACGGCTTTTGTCAGACGTTAAAAGAATTCAAGGTTAAATTTCAGTAGGCCTTATCTACTGAATCTGTAGCAAAGCAATTCGTTCTAAGTTACGTCGTGACGTCTTTCATACAAACATTCTCAAAGAACTCACATAATATTGTGTTTCTTTTTCGTGTTAATTTTAAAATAAATAAAATATACCACGTTAACGGTTTTAGCCCGTTCCTTTTAACAAGGGTTGTCATCGGTTGACCAGTTAGGTCTGTTTTTTTAAACGCCCCCAGTTTTGAGGCTTCTTCCCATCAAGGCGGGACTTCAGAAATTAATCAGCGTTCCTTCATTTTCTTCATAATACCTACAGCTGGTGATACTCGTATTTACATGTTAATAATTGTTAGTAAAGGTGGTCTCAATGATAAAGAAATGATGTCATGAGAACGAAATAGCGAGAGAAGCAATGGCAGAGATGCAAATACCAAAGGGTGTAATATACATAATATGCCTTTTTATTGATTATTATAATGATATTTATTGATGTGCTTACATCACGTATATTTATATCTCTCCTGAAGACCCGAAGAAGGCTGTTTTCGATACCGGTTGACCTCAACCCAAAGTAAAGTAGTGCAAACAAGCTTTAAATTTTAACTAACTTCTTTACACACATTTCGTTGCAGAAACACATTCCTTATGTCACGATTCTTCTTTCTCCGACTCAAACATTTGATTCACTTCTTCATGGTCTTCCCAAGGTAACCCCGATTTATTTTTTAATCCACTTGTGCGTCCTGCATTCTCTTTATCTTATTCTCATCCGCTCAAATATTCAAAACATATAAGAGTCCCTTTACTAATCTTGTAAATTACTCTTTCTTCAGTCTGGTAGGTATTCTTTTCGGTCATCTTCATTCCTGACTTGATTTTACTGTACGAGTAAAATCACGTCAGTCACGTCAGTCAATTCATTGTTACATATAACGTCACGTTATATGTAACAATACGTGACGTTATATGTAACAATACGTGACGTTATATGTAACAATTAATTATTTTAATCTCATTTTTAGAATTAATAAACTAGTCTTGCCTGCCCAATCTATTGAAATAACTGCTAAGGACACCCTTAATCGATGAAATTTGTGTATATACACGGAAACAAAAGAGTATTGCTGACTTATTAAAATCTGGTTAAAAACGGGATTGCAGACCGTTTCCTACTAAAGTTTTAGTACGTTCCCAATATATATGAACTCGTGTTTATGCACCTGCAATTTTCCTGATAATATACAATTACGAAAATCGAAAATATTAGAATTTTTATGAACACGTGTCGACATCGCGATAACACATTCGTGTTTTACTGAATGTTTACTAGGGAACCTATCGATTCATTCGTTAAAGGCCTGCAATCCCGTTTTAACCCGATTAAGAATAATTTCAAGAGATTGTTAATGAATTAGGAATATTTTATATCAGTAAGTTTTCTCCATGTATCATAAAAAAATTGCATATTAATTGGATATTTTTAGAAGTTTTGGCTTCAGATTTGTTGATCATTTATTTCAGTGTTTATTAACTATTAATAAGTTACTAATATGATTTGTTTTCTTTTTGTCTACAGCTATCCTCCAAAGGACGACAGTGAGCCTGGGCCAGATTAAAATACAGGGTGTGGCCACCTGCTTATACCTCTGCATGGACGCCTGTGGACTACCGTACAGTTCTGTATGTACGATCACTATATTATTTTATATTCTTTACTTTATGATTTTCTTGTTACCCTGGTACATTTTTTTTGATACGACACATGAGTATCATTTTTGTTAAATTAACATAAAGTTCGGTGGCTAAATGAGATTGTTCTACCTACATTTCAATGGAAGGTGCTCCGAAGATTAAGCCTAGGAAGGATTCTCCGGCATCTGGCATCGGTTCAGAGTCAGGAGATACGCCAAATGAACGCCCTGCATTTGACATTTTTTCACATGAGAATGGGTTGTTCTTTTGTTCGCAGCTCGGCTTCGGAAACATTTTACAGATTGTATGTTTCCTCCCTCACTCAATATGTGTCTCTTCAAGACTCGGGTTCATCCCTTCTTTCCAATAGCACTACCTACTGAGAAAAGCGTCGAACTATATGCAGTTCGTGATTTTTTAATATTTTGTCAATTTCTTTGACATTCTTGTCTGACCTCTGCGTTGGTTACTCAATACGTCCGGGAATTTTCAACGATATTCCTACAAAATTATCTGCAGACTTTCTTTCTGTTGCTTTTACCAAACCAGCTGGATATTTATATTTGCGCTAAAAGCATCCTTTTCATCCGTCTGAAGTTATTTCTAGCCTTTTATCAATGATACCTTGATACATAGACAAGTCCCACAGGACAGTAAATTATTCTTTGTCAGTAATCTTTTTGAGTCATGGGCCAAATCACAATAATTACACCAAAATTTTATTCAATACAGAACGAATTAATAAAAACAAGAGCTTTTACTGCAGACGCAAACTCAAGCTGAAATATTTGACGACAGCGACATCTATCGGTAATCTAGCGAAGTAAAGCCAATTTATTTACAGAATAATTTCTTTGACAAATTTAATTAATTCTCTGTTTTTACTCTTTGTGCTTTTCTAGTAATTCATTCATGATTTTAGTAAATTACTAAAGTTTTTAATGACCAATTTCAGTAGTAATTTGAGTACATGTAAAACTCTACATACGAGTATATGGGTTGTGACAACTCCAACTAGCATAGCTTTGAAATAGCAATAAAATATTGGTTTTAATCGTTTAAGACTCGAAGGATAACCCTTGTTTTGTCGTATCATACGAATGCAATAAATTCCACATAATTACTGTTTCATCCCTTGTCGCTATTTGTTGAATTTTCATTGCTCCTTATTTTTTAACCCATTTCACGCGAGAGTAAACAATTACATTTAGATAGTCATAAAAGAACCTCGAATCTGTGGAAACATTCTACAATTTTTTGATCTTTTATTTTTTAATCATCATTTCAGATCATCATTCACAATCCGGAGTGTTAGGACGGGTTGTTTCGGAGAATTTGAACAATTCATCAAATTTCAATGTTCATTTTCGGGATCTGTGAAATACTTATTCAAGTTCTGTTATTATATCATTGTAGGTTAGTTGCTTGACAAAACTTAAATAAAAACAGAACTTGAAAAAACCTTTCACAGAACTTGAAAATGAGCGTTGAAATTTTATGAATTGTTCAAATTCTCCGAAACAACCCGTCCTAAAATAATATTTTCTTTGTCGTATTGTTGTAACTTGGAGATTTTTAAATATTTTTAATACTGAACCTTTATATCACTCATCTGAACCCTTTCAGAACAATTGAACTAACAACTAAGGAAAAGTAGTAAATATCAGTACCTATGTTACATGATTAGGTAACAGATTCTTTTAGCAATTTAACCATAGTTACATACAATCTCGCTTTGTATATCTTTCTTAAGTAGTGTTGAGTACCACATACAAGATGAACTACAAATTTCCATACAAAAATACAAAATGACCCGTCTGCTCACAAAATAAAATATTTTGTGTTGGCACTACATTACTACGTTTCGTCTATCCTACATTTTATGCCACCCTCGCTCAACCTCAGGATACTTTTGAATAAATTTTACCCCAGCCTCAACCATAAAGAACCATTACCCACCTCACCCCAGCAATAAACTCCTTTTTAAACTCCTTTTTAGCTGGTTCACACAACACACAAGACACACACAAGACACCTCAGCACCTTATTTCAGTATTTGAGTACCTCATTCTGAAATCGTGTACTACCCAACAACACTCTGGCGATTTTTCAAAGAGATAACAGCGCAAAAATTTACGAAATTATTATAGAATATAAAATTTTAAAATTTTACACTATGCGTGTTGAATTCAATCATTTTATAAAAAAAATATGTATGTAAAAACATCAGAGACTCGTCTGTTTTTAAATGTCTCAATATCGCTAAGGGTTAACCTACCTGCGGCCATCCCTTCTCCCTTCCCAGTAAAGGGGGTGTGCTTATCTATCAACATATAACCTTATTTATTGGGGCCATCATTTGTCTGTAGAAAAAGAAAACCAAAAACGACCCAGTCAGCGACTTGGGGGAATAAAGACATTAAATACGTCATGCTCCGTATACCGATCCGTTTTTTCATATTATTATATTTTATTATAAAAGTGTCACCATAAACCTTTAGCGAAAGATGCATCAGGGCGCCCTTTCAAAATTTATTAACATCCTAATTCGAGAAATAAATATTTCGATACGATAGATTTCCAATTTCGGTGGCTTTATCATTTTTAGGGCTCGTAAATTAAATGTTTAAAAAAATGTATAAGGGTCATAATATTAACATAAAACATGTCGTAAATCCTTTGAAAGACCTATCAACCCGCATCGCTGATAAAACATTATTATATTCATACTTTTTCTTTTATTTGAGTTTTTATATAACTTCATCAGCCTTAACCTGGCGCCCAGTGTTGAGTGTAGCCCACATGAACATTGCTTTGCTCAAATTTTACTGATTCTTGGCTGCAGCCTCGACCCTGAGCCAAATACCACCTTGAGCGTATCTTGACGAATTTAAAAAAAAAATAAAAATAAATTTTAATCTTCGATGTGGATCCATGATTTTAGCCGACGAAATGCCACTTAATAAATTACGCGACATATGACGATATATACGAGAGGAACTGAGGCACTCGCTAGTGTTGTGGCCTGTTCGGTCATGGTCTTCATAGCAATTTTGATCGTGAGGTTGTGATTTCGAATAAAGGACTGATCTTTTAATTTCATCCAGAGTTTATATTCCTGCACAGGAGGTTCTGAGAAAAATCAATTCCCTCAGAGCCCATGTCCTAAACAAGATATCCCGAAGAAAACAATTTTCCTCAGGGCCTATTTCATGCCATACCAGGATGCTTCATCAAAGATGAAATAGACCCTGCACACAGCAGTGTGGATGGTCTTTTTAGGGATAACGACTAGAAAATGTTCCGGAAAGAAAAAAGGTGGGTAGGAATCATGGTCTCAGAGTTTTCAGGAGATAGGAATGAATTAATCCATTCTAGATAGTCTGCTAGGCTGATGGGCTGGAGAGGTGAAAGGGTCTTCCTCAACCGGCCTTTCCCAATCTACAATTAAACTGATTGATCAGTTTTGTAGGATCTAAGTAAGAGAAAATAATGTGCAAATTTAAAAAAACTGAATAATCACATTTAAAAAAAAGCCTGCCAAGCAGCTGGTAAGTAGACGCATCGACCCCCAAGACCCAGACAAACACCCGTGAACCCGGGCACCACTTCTAAGTCTCCAAAAGTAGCTTACCACTTGGAGTGACCTATGGCAGAGATGTTGGCTATCCAATTAATGGTTCACGGGGCGGCGGTACCCATACCCGCCTCACAAATTGTTTGATTGATTGATTAGTTCAATCCTGGTACTTCCTATTAAGATACAACATATGACAGAAACATAAAACATACAAAACAATCTTATGGTTTCACAGAAAATATAAATAAGGTAGGCACCGTATGGTTTTATCAAAGGGTTCGAAAATTACGACGACATGCCAGGGAGGAATTTCTTGTCCTCTATTATACGTGGGATGACACTGCGGGGTTAGAACGCGTCATCTTTCGGTTGTTGGACCTAATTAGGAATCTTGTTTATCCAAAGTAAATAGTGCACAAAAAATAATAAAGGTATCCGCTCCCAAAAACATGCTTTGAATCCCTGATCTGTATTTTTACAGATGTTTTCGTATCACCACCACAATCTTTGATATATTTTACTGTTTTTGGGGAAGTCAATGCGTTAACGGCTTTGCATGTAAAAAATGGCATGTGGACTTTACAGCAAGCTGTTATGTTTATTGTATTGTTATCGGGATATTGTATCTAGCTTTTCATGTTGTTCATGGGCGAAATGCAGCTTAGATAAGGGTTAATATCTGCGGGGACTATAGTTTATCGTTCTCATACCTACCTACATATTTTTGGTGTTTCAATAGTCTAAAATTAATAATCTATATCTATGGTATTCTATAATCAGAATATTTTATGATGATGACGTTGTGGGTCATAATGTTATGGGTTTAATTCGATTAGAAAATTTGGTTAGCAACTATGCGAGAGGGTAGACTAGTTGGAACTAATAAGTGCTCAAGGCGACATAACACTCTAATAATGAAGTTTTGCTCGACGCTCACATTTTAATTATTTCTGATGAACGTATCACTAAAATCTCAAATGTTTCGATGGGATCCAGAGAAGGGAGGATTTATATTTAACAGAACCTTATCATTAAAATAAAGGTTTTAAAATTTAATAAAACTTTCTTCAATTATAAAATTAGCGGTAAGCACTAGATTTGATTTTTCTAGACGATGAACTAGTAACTTCCAGAAGGATCCCTCTAGAAACATTTGTGATTTTATTAATACGTTCATCAAAAATAATTGATATAAACCCCACGAAAAGATCGATTTTCTGCACGACTTCATCACGTATGTCCTTAAGATTCCCACTTTATTTTAGAAATTTGACAACAGGTCTGTGCAATACACCAGGGCCGCACGTTACATATTTTTTGTGTACGGTTGCTTCACATTCGTACATTCTCGTCTTATTTTAACAAGAAAAGAAACCAATCCTTGGCGAAATAATGAACTTGATTTCGGATATAAAGATTTCTCTGTCTATCTAGATAGATCCAGACATTAAGCTGCTGTATTTGAGGTTAGTTACAGGTTACAGCTATTCGTAATCAAAACTTTGGAATGAAATACCACTGGCTATTCGAATATTGATATCGTAGCGGTGCTTCAAGAAGCTCTGCAGCGAATGGTTGCTGACTGCAAAGTCAACCGCACAACATCATAATTGATAGGATTTACAATGAAAGGTATACCTAATTGTGTTTGTGAACATATTATTTAATATGAATTTTGTTTGTTTTTATTTGAATTTTGGTTATTTGATTTATTTTTAATTAAATTTGATTTTGACAACCAACTACATTCCGGGAGAAATCCGGATTTCATAGCTGAGCAGTGACCTCTTCGTCCGTAAAATCAACGTAACAATCTGCTTTATTTTAAATAAATTTTAATTGTTATTTCTATTCGTTTGATTCCTTCTACACTATATCCTTTGAAAAAATAATTACGTATAAAAAACATTCCAAAAACGACTATCGCGATTCCAAGTCGTGCTTTATCAATGTTGATCATTTACAATTTGTGTAAACCTGGTGCTATCTTTTTTCCCTCTTATTCCATTACTAAAATCTTTTTAAAAATTATGTTTCCTTGCAACCAAGTCATAGATATACGTTTTTTTACACCCAGTCACAGAAATCGACATTGACAGAACTATTTCGGAACTAAAAGGAGATTCTGCCCCCGGCTTTGATAACATAGATACTAAAACAATAAAATCGATGAAAGAATACTTAATTCTCCCCATAACACATATAATAAACCTAAGTCTAGCAAATGGCGAATTTCCCAATAACTATAAAAGAGCAATTATAACCCCCATTTATAAAACAGACTGTCGTAAAGATCCACAAAATTATCGCCCGATTTCACTTCTCTCGAATATATAAAAAATATATGAAAAAATTGTGAAAAAACAAATTTGGACATTCTTAGAAGAAAATAAAATAATTAATTATAACCAATTCGGATTAAAAAAAAATACAATTACTCACGACGCGATAGCAAAAATAACCAACTATTTATATACGGCCCTAGATTCCGATAAAAAATGTCTTAGCATATTTATAGACCTCAAAAAAGCTTTCGACAGCATATCACATAAAAAAATTAATAAGTAAATTAAAATCAGTAGGGATTAGTGGAAAAGTCTTGCATGGATAACTAGTTATTTACATAAAAGACCTCAAAACGTAAAATTACTCAATCAAGTCAGCGATTCAAAATATAGCGACTTTTCAATACCCCAAGGCACGGTTTTGGAACCATTGTTATTTATTATATATGTCAATGATATATTCAATATTTCCAAATATGAAGACATTGTCTCTTACGCTGACGATACAGTCCTACTACTAAAAGCAAACACCTGGTCAGAATTAAATAACATGGCAAATACAGATATCAATGAACTAAAATTATGGTTTGATGAAAACCTGTTGACTTTAAATTCTAAAAAAACTTATTATTTACCATTTTTCATTAAAAAACAAGAAACACCTAAAGAAATAAACATAATTATCCACTCTGTGAAAAATACAGAAAACCACAAATGCAATATGTTATGCACAAACATAGAAAGCAAGACCGATATTAAGTACCTAGGCATAACAATAGACCAGCGTTTAAAATGGTCCCCACATATAAATATTCTGAACAACAGAATAAGGAAACTAACGTATATATTTAGATGTTTAAGAGATATTTTAAACGAAAAATTACTTAGAACCACATACTTCGCTTTCTGTCAATCAATTATACAATACGGCATTATAGGCTGGGGCGGTACATATAAAAATCAAACTCAAACAATTTACATATCACAAAAACTAATAATAAAAACCATATTAAAAAAACCCTATTCATATTCGTCCGAACTTTTATTCAAACAATTTAAAGTCAGAAAATTAAGTGCATTATACTTCTACCATGCAACATTACAAATATATAAAAACTATATTCAAAATAAAAATTACACCCTTTAAAAATAACAGAAATCTTAGACAAACGTCAATACTTCCTACTCCTAAATGTAAAAAAACAATAGGACAGTTCAACCATGAATATCTCGGAGTTAAATTTTTTAACTCATTACCAGAAAAAATTAGAAACATGAATGCAAATATAAACGAATTCAAAAGCCACCTTAAAAAGTATTCCGAACAGTTGAACTGAATCGTACCAAATATAAACCAATATAACAACACCCCCATACACACAAGCCCTGCTTATTTATGGGGGTACATCAAATACTAATATTATGTAATTAATAACTGTACTATATTGTGTAATTATATTATGTAATTGTTATATTATGTAATTCGTGTATCTTTTTTTTTACAAATAAAAAAAAAAAATTATATTTAAATTGAATATCTATTTGCTCCATGGACTGTTGGTCACTGTTAAGACCAGTTTCGACTCATCATTAAGAAAGTCATTGAAACAACAAAAGATACTTTTACTCCGTTTATCAAATTGATAAGACGACATGTTATTGACCTTCCACAATATAATTGGGTGGCCCATTTCAAAACCATTCATCAATCAAGTCAACTAAATAACAGAGTTTCGTTGATAACGCACAGCCGTAGTAACAATCACCACATAAACATTTTTCAAATGACAGTTTGATGAACTTTTGTAAAAAATTGTTGTATTTAAAGTCAGTTTATTGAACTTATACCCAGTGGCCGTTTAAAGATAAGAAAAAAAAGACAAAATTTAGCACACTTTAAACGGCGCGCCATTCAAATTTCGAATGATACCTACTGCACAAGAGCGAGTCCGAAATTAATCCCAAACGTGCGTTATGATATCAGCACACGTGGGACTTTCTGAATCATTCAAAACTTACTAGTGGCGCGAGAGCGGCAGAGCTGCAAATCTTGGGAATCTAGTAGCTGCCTGTGTGCGCTGCGACTATGAGATTTGTTAACACTAAATTTGTACTTTGCAAGTATTTTGCAAGAATCAACATTTATCGTTTTTAAGTTGTTATTAAAATTAGATGATTACCCGAAATGTTTTTTTTTTAATATAAAAAACGGACATTTTCTTGTGTAAATTTGAAACATTTTGTGACTTACGACATTATATACTTTAGCCACAGACGTTCTAATGAATCGCCGACTTGTATCTTGTTGCTAGAACGCTAATCTCTGGTGCAGTGATGTGACGGAACTCCTTTAGATCTAGGGAAAAATGAAAAAATCATATAATTTGTAAGACCGACTTCCTCGGTTCTAACTTCTTTTCTTCCGTTCTTAATGTCTTAAAGAACTTCCAATGAGGTAGGCCACGAACCACCACTGCTTGTCACAGTGGCAAGATGACCCATTTCATAAAAGTAAAGGAGAGGCGACACTGATAATATTTTATGTCTGAATTGTTAACAAAATCTCAGATTGATTGATATCTTGATATCTATCAAACATTGAACTGTTAACTTCTTTATTTTCCGATTAGGTAGCTTTTATTAATCAATTGTGCCACCAAATTACAATTAATTATCCTTCTCAGAATTTTATTCAAAAATTACTGTCTGAATCTGAAATTTATAAGGGAAACCCATGTTCAAATCAGGACTTCTGAAGACTGATGAAAAAGAATATAAAATATCGATCTAGGTACCTACGAGTAGTATCTACTTAAAAGCTTCACAGAGCTACCTAGTACCTACTTAACAGCTTCACCGAGCTACCTAGTACCTACCTAACAGCTTCGCCGAGCTACTTAGTACCTACCTAACAGCTTCACCGAGCTACCTAGTACCTACCTAACAGCTTCGCCGAGCTACTTAGTACCTACCTAACAGCTTCACCGAGCTACCTAGTACCTACCTAACAGCTTCGCCGAGCTACCTAGTACCTACCTAACAACTTCGCCGAGCTACACAAAATCTATAAATAAATCTTCTGAAGAGCTTTTCAATTTAAAATAAGAACTAGATAATGAATTTTAATCTGTATTTCTAAATGGTAAATTGGTATGTACAATACATGATATTATATTATGTACAATAGGATAACTATTACATGTTATTATAACATACAAATGAAAACGGCCCCCGCTTTAATAAAGCATTTAAATCCTCTAAATAGAAAACAATACAATAGATTTTTGAGAGAATTACAAAAAACCCATTGATATTGAGATATTCAATGTTTTTTATCTACGCAACTGAACAATTAGATATCGAAACCATGGTATTTAATTTCAAGCAGAGGTCCAAAGAATAAGTTTTTTTAAATAATAATTACAAATATAATAGTCCCAACTGCTCCAAACCGTTTGGAGACAGTGAGACCATAATGACATCCCCAATTGATGTTTTTTGTTAGGCTGAAGGTAGTGGGGAGAGGAAAAAGAAGAGGAAGAAGTTAAGGAAGTACTTGGCTATTTAAACAGGGCTAAAGTAACAAAAATATTTCAAGCAAACATTTCAATTCTGAATGGTTGTCTTTCACCAGTGCGATCTTCCACTTTGGAACGTGCCGCAAATATAATTTATATTATTTTAAATTAATTATTTGTGAAAAAAAAAAATCCTATAAAATTTACTTATTCACTCCGGAATGAGAATCATTCCCCTCGACCACATAGGCCTTCTAAATTTTTTAAATTTAATTTGATTTATTTTTATATATATAAATTACAAACAATACAAAACAAAATGAACCTTTGTCTGTCCAACTGGGAAGGATTCCCGTTTCAGGACAGCCAAATTGTGTATTTAGTACATAATATTCTTACAATGGAATGGCGGTGCTGTCAAAACAAATTTTGAGAACATTGTTGATTGCATTCGAAGTGACAGGATGGTTTCTTTGTCCTTGAAAGAATCGCAAAGATGTAATTTATTACCAAGGTCAATTTGGATACCATAAGTAATTGCAATGAATTAATTAATTAATTTGAAATATTTAGTACTTTTACTAGGTGATGATTTATAAACTACATGACGTTCATTTTCAATTTGACCTTGCAGATAAATTTAAAATCATAAATTAGGCCCCCAACATACCGCTAAATCATTGTAAGGTTTATTTATTTTGTGACCACCACGTCTACTCATCTGTTTAGATAATTAGTTGCATTAAGCTCTCATCACTAGTGGTACGCCCCCCGTGACATGATCACCCGGTTAAAATAACTTAGTCTAGTCAGCGTCCTCCAAATTTACATCATATTTACGCAGTCAAAATTTGCAAACATTTTAATTTATTTTGGCAGGGCGTTTTTTTTATTAAATTTTTTTTTAAATCATTAAGTCTTTTTAGAAATCAAATGTAATCAGTAGATTTCCTTTTATTTAGAACGTCAACTTCGCAATTTTTTTTCAAGAAATATCAACACTCTGTTTTAAGGGGTGCGCAAAAAAGATCGGGGTGGTTTTAATCAATCTCGTGTTGATAGTAACCTTTCCCTCGTTTTTAACGTCAAGTGTGCAATATTTCATCAATCTCGGAATAAAACTGTAGATTTGTATAGAAAAAAAATTGTAGATAAATTTGTTTATTTATACTCGAATTTTTATTTTTAACTGTCTGCGTACCTACTTCTTTAAAAAAAATTAAATTTGACAAGCATTTTAAATAATTTATTTGTTTTATTTATTATTAGTATTTGCTTCGTTGGTATTGCAGCGCCCTGCTTTAATATTCGTGCAGTTGACAGTGATTAAGAGCGCCTTTATCTGCACCCCATTAATTATAGCCAGGATTATACACAGGAGTTTCACAGATCCCATTGTTGGGCGATTCACGTACGAAATCAACACCACCCATCATATAGCAATAGCTGCATTCCCTTCCCACCCACTAATTCAAGACTCTGGAATAATCTTTGACTCGAAAAAATGCAGTAAGATTTCTGTAAAGAAAAGAATTATGCGATACATTCCATAGAGCCAAAAGTTTTAAATTTCATTTTAATGGCTAGTTCATTCTTGAAAGTTGAGACAAGCAAAAAAAGTCTGATCGTCGAAAATAAACAAGTATTTTTTTTGTAAAACATACTGCAGATAGTTCCTTTGTAAGCTTTTCTATTTATTTATAAATGACGCGTGATGATAGGTATGATTCTACCACTGAAAGATTTAGAATACACACTTTTTGTTCGGTGATAAAATTGGCAGGACGGACTAACCTGGTTTTCAATCCTTTATGCCTACATTGCCTACCCCTGTGGAGAAATAGCGTGAGGGTCGTTTATAAGGTTTTATTTTTTTAAAGATATTATGTCATATAAATATTCTTTTCGATAAACTTTATAATTTTTGCTTCAAATTGTGTCATAATTTTCAAAATTGGAAGAATTTATTTGGAGAATTCAGACCAGCAAGAAAGTACTTAACTGGAATAAAATTGGAACCAATTTGTGGAAATCCAGACTATCCCCATAGATGTATTATATTTAGTTAAGAAATGAAACGTAAAAAATGAATGCACTTTTTAACTCCAATTAGTCTAATTTGATCTCCAACGTTCTCAACGCTCTAACGCCGAACGACCGGAAACTACCGAATCCGGTCTCCACGCACTTCTACTTATAGATATTGGTATTAAATAGCGCTTCTATGATTATCCCGCGATATAAACTAGATAAGGATAACTTGATTTTTTTTTAATATTCATGAACAAAATAATATATTAAACGCATAAGCAACGATTTGATGAAACCTTTCTATTTGAACAAAAAGCGTTACTAATTGGCCCGAATGTGATGTTTTTATAGAGTGATACCTAAAAATACATTTTTCTCCTTTTCTTCATATCTCATCCCGTCGTTGAGATCTTTATACGCTCCATAAATTAGACGGGTACTAAATTATAAGCATCTCACAGCCGCCGCTTTAATGCCATGATTATTACATTTATTTCTTTCTTGTGGTCGTTTAAGTGCTTAAAGCTCGCATTAGGAATCAGGAAGCTTCCGTAAATAAGCTCATACATAACCTTTGTCGTAAGAATGTTGGGATAGGACAGGAATGTATGTTAAATAATATACAGTTAAAGTAACAACCTTTCTTTTACTAGATAATGAGGACATAACAGTTATTTAATATATGTTTATTTTTCGGAATAACTTTATTGAGTAAAACCTCAAATTGTAATATTTAATTATTGAAGACAATATTAGCGATTTCTAAACGAAAATCTGAAACAGAAACATCAGAAAAGGATACGGTCACATCTAGGACACGAACCCAGGACCCTTGTCTTTCCGGGACACCGCTCTACCACAAAATGTCTCACACCTCTCTCTAAAATGTGCGGTGAAAAAATGAAGACAATGTTGGTAGTTCTTATTCGAAGTATGATACAGTTAAAAGTGACCGAGGGGGGTAGGGTCCCATTAGCTCAGTTGGTAGAGCGGTGTCCCGGAAAGACAAGGGTCCTGGGTTCGCGTCCTAGATGTGACCGTATCCTTTTCTGATTTTTCTGTTTCTGATTTTCGTTCAGAAATCGCTAATATTGTCTTCAATAATTTAATATATGTGTTTATAAAGAGAGACAATTCCATTGTTTTGTAATTCTTCCTATTCTCATCATAAAGCTGAAATTGTTGCGTGTTCCATAATGCAGGCCTTAGCTTGCAAAATGTAGTTATTATTTTTAAGCGCCCCTGAGGTGATAAAAATTGTCCAATTATTATTTATTATTATTATTTATATTATATGCCCATACGGACCTTTATAAACATGTGATAAGCACTTTAAATTATAATTTAGTGTAACAGTAATAAAGAGAAATTTACATTTAAAATTATGTAAAACTCACGAAGAATAATATGCTAACCTTAATTATTATTAGTATTGAGGTAAGTTATTACATATATAGCCTTCTTGTAACTAAATTTCGTCAAGTTGAACACATCCAACTGCATGCAATCTAGTATTTACAGTTTCTAAATTACACAGTTCTGATATTGTTGTTGCAATTAAAAATAATTTCGATCGGGTAGTTCTAGATGGTATGTTGGAGGTGGTTAGGCTCAGTAAATTAGGGTTGTCTATAATTCCATTAATAATTTTATTAATGCCTTCCATATAGATTTGAATCTAAACCAATATCGCCACTTACTTAAAACCATTTGGTTCTAACACATTTAGCACGCGCTTTGTCTTTCTTACACTTGCCGGACATCGTATATTGTAATCCCATCTGAATTTCATAATAAAGTCGACATGCCAACACCGAAAAAATTGAGATAATCTTGGCGACGAAAGATCTGCGAATCTACAACACAATACTCGTAAATTACAAGTCTAACCAAATAACAACTAAATGTTTATTTCTGTTTTCCAACAAGAAATACATGCACCATTTTGGTTGGGCGTATAATTTATCACGTGACTCCGGGCGCCGCCCTTCAGCGAGTGGTGAGTGCCACAGTGCCGCCCTCTTTACGGAGCGAACATTACTCTCGAACTTTGACAAATAGCCCAGAGGAAACACATGTTCACTCAATGAAAATTTGGCTTTGCACATGCAAATGCTTAACACTTTGAAACCGAGTTAAACTTAAAAAATATATATATATTTGACTGAATATAGCGCAGTCCCGTAGCCGTGTTTGATAGTACCTTTTTTTCGCGCACGAGCTGTCGAAGTCCTCTGTTCACAGAACTACTTACTAGTTTTGTTGCATTTTTAAAAGTTGTTTTCAAAGCACAAAGAAAATGTAATTTCAAGGATTTTCCATTGCGGTTGTATGGGTTGTACCATTTACACAACAAGAAATATTTAAAAAAAATCAATGCCCGATTCATATTATTAAACGTGTGCCCAACATTTTTCCGACTAGTTTTTATTAGCTCGTCTTTTGAATGAGTTATCGACATTGTATTTTATTTCCATTACAGCATTAAAAACATATTCAAATTATCACGTAACTTTGAAATACTTCTTTTCAATATCGATAAGACCGAATGTTATGAAGTTATGATAGGTATTTTCAACATGCTTTAAATAAATGCTTTCCGCCGTTAAGTTGTCAGAATGTCTAGACAATTAAATTTGCAAAAAATATCCTGCGGTGGAATCAAGGAAAAGGCCGAAAGAATGCCAAAGGCGAGCAACGCTGTTAGATGAATGAAAAGAGAAAAGACTTGGATGGGAGGATTTGCCAAACAATGCGGAGAATTTCTTTGAATTCCAAGGATTATTTCCATTTGTCCTTGGAAGAAACTACAAAAAATATTCTGCTGCAATATCTTTTCGAATTCTTTCGTGTTTTGATCTTGAATATTCTTCGAACACACCATTGTATATTACGTTGTTTATAATAAATTTGTCATTTCAATATTAAAAATATCTAGATTTGGCAATTTTCTCTCTCTTTAGTCATAAAACAATGATGTCATTTTTGGTTAAAAGCGAATGAAAAATATCAATTATATTCCACGGAAATAGGTTCTTATTAACTTTTAATCAATTTTCATGAAAACTTAATCTATAAGAACAAAGCGTAGAAAAACAGGATCATTATTAGCTAATTAATTTATAAAATTTGGATCTTGCATATTTTATACCCAATGAAAAAGCATCCCAGGGAATGTAACTAACAAACCTTTCCTTTTGTTACAGATGGACTTTACGGATGAATGTGTCTTCAATGAAATGCTCGAACAGCATCACTACAATACCTACTCATCGGCGAAGCATTCTGGTGCCCGCCGAACCATGTACCTGGCTCTCGATGCACGGGGCAGGCCACGCAAGGTCCAATTACCAGCCAAGAGACCTTTAGGAAAGCTGTCTGGATATGTGAGGGTCCTCACCAGGCCTGCGCACAGGACGATATCCAAAGTTTGTACCAAGAAGGCCACTATATCTACAAGTACTCATCATCCTCCTCGGCACGCGTGTCGTAACAACAAAAAGAAAAAAAGACGATGTAAGGAAGGAGAAAAACCAGTAGCCGACGGATGCGAACTGCATCCCAATGGCAAACCAGGAAAGAAACATAGTCAACAAGCACATCTAAAGTGCAACCCTGGCAGTGCAGACTGTATCAAAGAACAGATAGTTATTAAGAATATAAGTGCAGGGATGCCAGGCCATGCGAGGCATAAAAGGCCGCTAAAGATAAAGAAGTTCCACACTACAAAGCCAGTAGAGCCAAGCGAGCCCATCCTGAAAAAGAAACGAGTTAAGCCATTGAAGAAGAAAAGGAAGGTAGGCAGAGCGTTAGAAGACCCCCCCGTGGACACGACTCAACCGGCGACTACCTCTTGGGAGAGCGATGAGGACTCGTGGACGATATCGCCGGACGACGCGGCCAGCAGCACGCAAGTGGAGGACGTAACTATCTGGGAGATGACCACCACGTCTGGCTTTTCTCGGGAGTTTTTTCGGACCGCTTCGGCCGTGCAGGAGACGGCCGAGGACGAAGACTCCTAAAATCTATTCTGTTCTCCATGTCCTTTTTATTATTCTCTTTCTTTGGGTGCAGCATCATCAAGCGTATTGAGCCATGACTCGTGCCGACAGGTAGCGGTTGTCCGAATGACACCACCGTGCTTTGGTTCTAAAGAGTGTAACGACGAACGAACTGGATTTCCGATCGGAAGATATTCGGTTTCCGAAAATGACTGACTATGAATAAGGTAAACACTTGACTGGCAATTCTGTCTCTGCATAATAGTGAAATTTTGAAGTTCTTAGTCTAAGAAAAAAGCGAACGTTTTATATGTGAGAACCTATTTACTACTTGATGTACTACTTGATACAAGGAACAATAAGGCATTTTCGTATATATATATTCGTGATAGAACATTATAGGTAGATATGTTTTCTTTCGGTTAATGTAAATAATGTATGTAAATAGTCAAATATTAATTTTAATTGAGGTTATAATATGTAATTCTGTTGAAAAGTAGACCGTTACTCTTAGTAGCAATAAGTATAGAGAAATCCTAAATCATACATTCGAATATTAGTTGATAGTTGGTAGTCATTACGTAGTTGAAAAACAGTCAATACTTTGTCGTAGTTGCATTTCGAGATTCGATCACCAAACAATTTAACAGCTTTACTCCATGCTAGATTAATCTGAACTTGCAGACAAAACAAGAATGTAAATAAATCTGTCATTGGACTAATGCTATAATTCATTAATTGTACGTAAAACAAAAAAAATCACTTTTTTTAAAAGCGTTGAACTGGTTTGGTATCAAACACACATTTTTAGTATAAAAATAATAACGTTAAATTTTCATCAGAACTTGGAAACACTGTCCAATCCTTCGCCAAGCGAATGATATCGCGAGTAGTGTTAGCTTTAAATTAAAATTTGTAAAATGTTTGCATTGTATGTTAATCAAGCTTATTTAAAAGCAATTCCGATGCGCCCTCTACCAAACTCAGCTCAATTCGCTTTTAAATTAATTTGAAATTCTTTTCAATGAATCATCTCGTAACTAATTTATTGTTTAGTGATCCATCCCATTTTTGTTTTATTTATTTTCATAATTTTGTTTTTGTACAGTATTTACGTATTAAATTATTTTTTGAATGTCAGAGTTATTATTTGAAGGCTCTATTAAAATTGTAATGTTTTAAAGATTTGAAGTAATTTAATGAGCTTGAAGGCAATAAAGTTTTTTTTAATATGAAATTTTTTTACATGTAGCAAACACTTTGTGGATAAACATAATTATAATTACGTTTGAACGATCTAGAAGCTCTGGAAAAATATCTCTAAAAATAATTAAAACATTTTACTAAATAAACAATTAGACTTGTCAAATAACCCAATTTTAAACATATTCCCCCCCCCCCCCTCTACTTACTTTTAGCCCTCTATCTTCCCTACCTTCTCCTCACCCCCCCTCACCAAAGTTGATGTTCTCTTCCCTCTAATATCTTACCTATAAATTCACTGTAAATCTGTAATTGATTTAGTATGTTTTTATATAATTCCGACGAAGGTTCAGGGTGAACCGAAACCGGTTGGCTTTTTATATTACAAGGATATATAAAATAAAGTGGAATTAAAAAAATGTTATTTTATTCTAATTATTATAAATATGACAAATTTGAGAAAACTGACCTTAAACAGTTGCTTGACACGAAGTCTTGTAAATTCTGCCAACAATGTGGAGTCTGAATATCAAATAATTTGAGTCAAAGATTTCATGTTTTGAATAGACTGTTTACGAAAAAAAGAATTCTTGTGCCATATAATGTTTAAAATATTTTATTGTTTTTTTATGTACATATTGATTTTCTTCCATAAATCATGAAATATTTTAAAAAATCAAGTTCAAAGTTGCTGACAAGCTTTTCTAATCGATTAAAATTATGTCATTTATAAATTGTAATCATTAAATTAAATTAAACTAATTTATATTGAAATTCAGGATTAAGGTGTAAAAACTGCTTTATTAGTAGCAAAATTAAGCACAAGAAATAAAATGTAGTCTTTTAGAAATTGATACATTTGAGTGGGCGATAATCAATTAGATATTTTATTAAATTATATTTGGTTACAATTACGTTGTGATAAATTACAAAACCAGTTGATTTCCAAACAGAGACAATAAAAACGAGAGTTATATTTTTATAGTACAGAAGTAAAACATTTGCAAAAAAAGATCTTCCTTCCATTTAACTAATTTTTCTTCCTGTTTTTAACTTTTTGTGTTGATTATAGAGTCCGTTAAAATAATCAGTATAAAATTTTATGAATTGAAAGGAAAGCTTTTTGTAAAATTTATATAAAATTGAAAAGTATACCCAAAAAGTAATTTTATCAGCACTGTAATTGAGTGCTTTTGAATAATGCCGTACCGTGTTATGTACAGTAAATAAACGGTTAATATGAACACTTTCAAATTTTTAGCTATTCAAAATGTTTGTATAATAGCGTGTGTGTACTGTAGTACTGTGTACCTACTCTGAATTTTGTCTCTTATTAATAAATTTGTATGTCTACGTGTTGTAAATTATGTATTGCTATTATTTAAGTCAATGTTTATATAACGTTAAAAGTAATCTTAAAAACAATACTCATTAAATGTATTCGAAAGTTCGCTATCAGTATTTTTGTAGGTAAAAAAATACCTCGAGGAAATGAACGTTAAATTGCTACTTAAATGGGCGTTGAAAATGAAAATGTTTTAAAAAAAATAATTTTAAAAATTGCGAATTTTTGTAGTTTGAAGAATAAAGAACCTAAGAAATACTTCATGATGTAGAAAATCAGATTTTGTCTTTAAAACCTCTACAAATCACCAGTAAAAGCAGTGTGTCTACAGGGTTATATCAACAGTGTGTAAAATCCATCTGTTGTTATCCTGCAGACAGGATATCAGCAAGTCTACTGTAAATACGTACAAGGTGGATTTACGACTCGATTATTCGTTAGTGGGAGCAATTTTTTTCGAACTCGTCAGATTTTTCTACATCATTGTTTCTTCGCTATAAATATACTCAAAATATGCCAATCTATTACTGAATCTATAATTATTAGATTATTTCATTGTATTTGCATGTAAGTTGAAAATAAATACGTGATAAATACTTTCTGCTTTCTGCCACAAATATTTAATTTAAATTGTTATTCTTCAAACTATGAAATAAAATTCTCACCAGTGGAGAGTATAGTAATATGCGCATTCCTGGTGACAATCTCGCGCGTAATGAAATTGATTTAGCCTTTAGATGAACCGCAGTTTTAGGGTTTTGTATTTTTGAAAAGTATTTTCTTGCACTTAAGACAAGCTACCGTGAACATAATGTCAAACAATAATGTTTTCTTGAAACTTGTAACCAAATATTTTTACGTGGAGAATGTGATGAATGAATAAAACATTTTTTTCAGAAAACTATACATTTTTTGTTTTACTGAAGTTGTATGGCGATAAATTTAAGAATTACTTACTTGTTTCTACATATTTTTGGCTGGATTATTTGTGTTTTCCCTAAGCAAACGGGAGGCATCTCAAAAGGTGACCCAAGTAAAACAAAGGTAAGATACGAAAAGTGGTCTCCCGAATCATAAATAATTTATGAAAAAATCTAGGTGATATGGACATTATACCAAAAAAAGCAGTGAAGAAAGGTATTGGTTCTGAATAAGATTATTCTATGAACAGGGGGAACAATCACATAAGTTAAAATTGCTTGGTTTTCAGGAGGCAGTTTTAAGTGTCAATTAAAAATATAAAGGAACATAATTTAAAAAAATATATATATTATGATTTTAGATTTAGATATTAGATTATATTTTTGGGATAAATGTTGGACAACTTTTGGGATAATGTCATTCGTTATACAAATTAACTGGCTTATTAATGAACGGGGGTGAACTAACTAAGCTCTTAGAACTGAAAGAAATCGTATACACGATCCATAGACTTAATTAATTCACGCAATTAATTGATTCGTTCTTGAGTCGTGAAACAAAAGTTGTTAGTTACGACTAATGACCTCATGAACTAATTAACTTACTTTTTAGTGTCAAAAAGTATATGCGGACTGCCAATGGATATTAAATTTATTAATTCAATTCGACAAATTATTAAAATTTTAAACATTTACGTAGCCCTCTGACATTTTGGAATGACAATGTGCCAGTGTTGCCAGCGTATATCTAATGTGATTTATTTATCTGCACGTCCGTGCTCGAAAAATCGGTATGAAATCATCGGTAGTTACGCCTATCGATCCGATTTTCTAAAATTATCGATTTCGCTGTACTAGACCCCCGAATTACAGATAATAGAATGGCCCTAAACAAATAAGTCACATAACCTACAAAATAAAATCAGTTCCTAAAAACGTAAGTCTTACTTATGTGTTTATTTCCCCTTTATTGATTGCAAATACAATACAAAGATATGTGTTTCATTACATCACAGTGTGAGAAAGAGTTACTGAAGCGATTCATTATTTTGATCACAGTTATCAAAACAAAATATAATACAAATTCAAAAATGATGAATGGACTCACTCGTTGTCGATTAGCTATTAAATACCAAGAGTATAAAATTAATGAATGCAGTGACGACTGCCAACCTTCAGTTCGATTTTAAACGCTAACAATCATTGGAAAATTGTTCCCCGAGCAATTGATTGGGCAAATTGGTCCCATGCATCCAAGTTCTAAGAATGAAGTCACTACTGCGAACTAAATACGATGCAGGAGCGAAGCTAGCAGTCCACAATAGAGTGCTGATACGGAAGTGAGGCATGGAACTGGCAGAGAAAGGATGAAGGTAGACTGAATGCTGTAGAAATGAGATCCCTGAGGCCTATGTGTGTTAAACCATGTATGATCGTGTGAGAAATGTGGAGATCCGCAAAGGGTGCAAGACTGATGTAAGCGTAGTGAGTAAGATCGAGAAAGGGATGCTTAGATAGTTTGGGCATGTAGAGCGAATGAGCGAAGAAAGGAGTGTGTAGCAGAAGTCGAAGACGCCTGAGGAAAACATGGCACGACCAAGTGAATCAAATAGTTGAGTCGGACCATGTCAAGAGTCAGAATAATAGAACAGTATGTATGAGACGATGTGTGGATGTGAATGAGGCAAGGAGTATGTGCCAAGACCGAGTTGTTTGGCGGTCCGTTCTCTCTGCCTACCCCTGCGGGGAAACGGCCTGACGGTTAGTTAGTTGGTTAATTGCAAAATAAATTATGTGATTGCAAACATTCTCAATATGAAACTCTTAACGGTGGCCATTGAATTATGTTATGCGGTTCAATTTAGACTAAAATATTCACTTATTTAAAAAAACGCATTTTGTGACTTATGTTATTGTTCCCCTTGTACATCTAATTAATATCTACCTATTGAACCGAGTTATTAAAAAAAAGCACGAAAGGTATTTTCCTGACTGAAGAAAAATATTATATACACAACTAAAATTCAGGTCCGTAACAGATCGATACACATACACCATCTGACGAAATACCCTTAGAAAAAACACAGCATTCACACCTGTCGTCTGTAGTGCAATTATGGTTTACAAATCCCACGGATGTGCGGATATTGCGGGATTGAAAAAAATACTAAAAATAATTGGTGGTCAATCTTTGACAATGAAAGAGAAACTAAACTTGGCCGCATCTCGACATCGAAAACTTCAAGACCTGGAATATGTTTTTTTGAGAACGGTGGTGTTAGAGGGAGATACCTTCAGTTAGCACACACCATCGATCTCATCGAGAGTCCAACCAACTTGTGGCAATCAAAGAAAGCGTTTTCCGCTGCTGGGCTGCAGTGCACAAATGTCCGTCCACAGGTGACCAGTGACCACAGTCTATGTTTTTTACGATATTTTCTCGAAGATCTTCTTAAAATACTAAAATCAATAAAATATTACTAGTACTGGTGTCGCGAAGCTGCGACTCCACTATATTTTTAAAGGTGGTGCAGAGCAAAGCCCTATGCCACACGCTCAAAGGACCAGTCCCAAACTACACCGAATGCTAGGTTATGGGACGATTTATGCATCCGACAAACCCGATGGACACTGCAATAGTCAAAAAGGAATAAATCTGGGCTTCTGGAGCACAAGATAAGCCCAGATTGGAATGCAGGAAAGATGGACTCACCTGTTGATGATTACCACACGTCTCCAGGAGTTTTGGATGATTTCACTTCACAAATATATAATCGCCCTGTTTGATATTAGTTATCACTACGAACTCTGATGAGCAACTGACACAACATGTCCGATTTTACGTGTGTCGCAACAATCATTTTATTATGGTGACATTTTGGGATGAGTAAAAGGGTAGGTAGGACATTTGCAGGATTTTGTATTGAGATTACACTTGTCCATTAAGCCTGTGGATGCATACCTAACAATCCCCTATATATTGCGCGAACAAGTACCAAAGACGATTGATACGAAAAGTCCCCTAAATGATTTACTATGTAACCTTTTAAAAGTATTTTTGTTGTTTAATTATTTTTTTTTTTTTTTTACCAACTACTAAAAATGTTTATGAAGACATAATTTCAAGTTAATAGCACTTAACACAAATCCTGCGGGATTCCTCGGGATTTCTAAATTCAATCCCGCGTGATTTGAAAAAGTTGATTTGGATCCGTAAAATAGATATCTTCTTCGGATGAACAAATCAATATCAATAAAACTCGCATAACATCTCAGGGTAATAAATTTAGCTATTTTACCCCTTCAGAAAAAAATAAAGCAAAAATTATTTCAAAATATTATGTATTTTTTTGTAAAATGTAAAATTGGATTGCTGAGAGTTATGTCATTTCCCAAGGCCTTCGGATGTAAATTGGGAGCAATGCATCACTTTCAAAACATGTCACTCGCGATAATTGTGTGAAACAAACTACCGAAATGCATGTATTTCAGATCGTTTTTCACGTGGGCGAAGTCACGAGGTGATCCCAGATTTCAGTAAATAATGCATTATGTGTTACGGATATAATCACATGTTACGTGTTCACATGTTGCGTGCTTCACGTTACGACATTTCAAGATTTCGGGGACTGAAAGCATTAAAACATAACTTGATAATAATGTATGAATTACATGAAAATACTTTTGAAGGTTATACCATGCGTAAAGCATTTAAGGCGATGCACTACGTCGTGTAATATTTTGAATCGAGCCACTATCAATAACACACCTTACGTAGATGGCGATTAGGCTTAAATTCCCGCTTCACAGCATCCACCTGTTTTGATTTATGCAAGAAAACATGGCCAAAAAGTGCCTTTTATTTTATTTTGTGGATGTTCAGTCACAAATATTTACATGTTTTTCGATCATTTTATAAATAACTTCATTTGCCACATTATACAATAAAATCATAACCGAAAATGGGTTCGTAAGTAGGAGATTTTGAACTTTAAAGCTGTTTTTATAGGTCGTATACATAATTTTTTTCTGGGCTTATAAAAAGACTTATCTAAAAAATACTCGATTATTTCTTTGGGGATCAATGGTGAGGCACGAAATAAAAGGCGTGTGGTGAAGGTCACAGTGTTTTATTGAGTCAGTTGCCGTGACGAGGAGATGATGTGGGACAGATGTTAAATACT
The DNA here is from genome assembly GCF_061612785.1 of Hesperophylax consimilis. NCBI lineage: Eukaryota > Metazoa > Arthropoda > Insecta > Trichoptera > Limnephilidae > Hesperophylax > Hesperophylax consimilis. The sequence goes on along the minus strand of NC_142850.1, from coordinate 13,874,525 downwards.
CCGGTTGCTGCGATGATGTGCTGGTCAGGCGCGGGTCAGTGAGTCTACGCCGGGCGCTGGTGACCGGGACTCGATGACTGTCAGGCACTGGCGATCTGGGGAATCAATACTCCAGTGCTGACGGAGGCCGAAGGTGCGGCGGACCTTGTAGGCAGTTGAACGGGAGCGGCGTAGACCAGTGAGGATGCTGCGTGTCCTCGTGGTGGTCATGGTGGCGTGGAAGAAGCGCTGGTCAGAGACACTGGAAACAGGGCGCTTGTAATCCAAGTAGCGCTTGCCAGGAACGGCGATCTGGACAAGGCGCTAAGATGATGTCCCGATAGAGTCCATGATGGTACGGGCGAAGCCGGGTACGTTGTCCTTCGCGCTAGTAAGAGGAGCGCGGGTGATCACTCGTTGAGCCTCGTTGACTGACGGCTGATAGATAACTGACTGACTGACTGGCTGCGTCGGGCTTATTTATACTGTTCGGCCAGTGGCAACAGCAGGTAGTTGGATTGCAACTAAATTCGAGGCACCCGCTCAATCTAAGCCTTTCGCGAACTTTCGGCGGCGCGGCAATTATGCCTAGGCGGTAGACTCGAGCCTTCTGGCGAGTTGTCGTAGTGTCCCAGACGGACTGCAGTATTATTGTCGTCGATAGACAAGTAGGTGCTTGTAGTACGTAGGTTGCTCTGTTTTGATTTCGACTGCGAGTACGTACCTAAGTAGCAAGTAGCAAGTACGTACCTAAGTAGTGTCGAGCTGCTTATTATAAATTATTCAATGGATTCTTCTCGAATGCTACATTTCAAAGGATAGAATGTATTCTACTCGCAGTATTTAATTAAAGCATCTGAAAAATTTCAAGGCGACCAAATTTTCAAACCAAAAACCCATGATTTTAAATTACTACATGCATCGCCTTAAGAAGAATATTATACTGATTAAATAGTTAAGTCCCAATGGCCGAGTGGTTAGAGGCGTTGTCCCAGTAAGACAAAGATCCTGGGTTCGGTTCAAAGATGATACCGTTACCCTTTTATTTTTCTGTGTCTTGATCTTTTTCATGTTTTGTTTAGTTCTATTAATATTATCTTCGTCTTCAATTATTTTTTTTTATTTTTTTTTTTTATTTTTTTTTTTTAAAGTATACAATACAGAATATAGTATATTATATAAAGCATTGTACTCCCAGGAGTTAATAAACTCATTGCGGGAATGATACGCATTACATGAAACATAAAGCTGTATGTATTAAATGGACATATGATGGGACATACACAGCATTATTATTTCAGATAGTCATTAATAAGATGAAGTTTGAGCATGTTATTTTGGGTCTTTTTACATTGACTTGCACATTTGATCTCGTTGGGTAGTTGATTATATTTTGTGTGAGCTATGTATTCTAGGGATCTTAGTCCATATTGCGTTGATTTGATTTTTGGTATATGTAGTTTGTTGTGATTTCTTGTGTTGTGTTGGTGTACGTCGTAATTGTAATAGAGTGTAGTGTTGGAATGTGCCGAGTGTTGAATTACTTGTAATATAGTTTTCGTTATTTCAAAAGTGGGAATGGTATTAAAAGGAAGTATTTGGGTGTTTCTGTAGATGTCTTTGACATGTGTGTCCCAAGGTAAACTGAAAATATTTCGCAGGGCTCTATTTTGGACGACTTGGACTTCTGAAATCATTTTTTTTTTGTAGCAAATCCCCAGATTCCGGCGAGATATATTAGATGTGAGTGAATCATAGCATGGTAAATCGATTTTAATAGAGAGGGAGGAAGTAACCCGGAGTTCGAGGCATACAAAAGGATATCAATAATTTATTGGCGTCTAACATCCTAACAAAAGATCAACGGACGACCATAAAGAACGGCGTAAGTTGCTTAATAGATTACGTAGTGGAAATGGCAGATCATTTCTCCCAAATTCACTCCGAAACACCTTTAAAAAATGTTATGAGAAGCATCGAATTGCTCTCCAATGATATTAATAAAATCAATAAAAAGCTGGACCAAACCCCTCAAGCTACAACGTACGCGACTATTGCAGCTAGGCAGAAGACAACCCTTCAGAATCATGCCCTAGTAATAAGCTCCGACGACCCACAGAAAAAATCAGCCGACATTGAAAAACTCATCAAAAAGCACGTAGATGTTCGCACTCTGGGGATCGGTGTTGCACGCATGCGAAAATCGAATAACAGCGACAAATTAATCTTCAATATGGCCTCCCTGGAAGATAAAAATAAATTTAAAGAAGAATTAAATAAAGGGCTACAAGGCAAAATAAATATAGCAGAAGGAAAAAAATTGAATCCTATGGTTATAATTAGAGGCCTTATCAAGGGAGCTACTAATGATGACCTAATGCATTCCCTGGAGAAACAAAATAATGGGATAGGTATAGATTTCTCGCAAAAAATATTAATTAAATACAAAAAAAATCATAGGAATGCACTTCTTTGCAATACAGTATTAGAACTATCGCCAAAAAACTGGAAAAGCTTGATAGAAGCTGGCCATATCAATGTGGGATACCAACGTTTAAAAGTGGAGGATCAGTCACCATTGGTCCAATGCTATAAATGTATGGGTTTCGGACACACCCAATTGTTCTGCAAGGAAGAAACGGCCTGTGTTCACTGCGGGGGCAACCACAAATTCGAGGCCTGCCCTAACAAAAAAGAGCAGCCTACATGTGCCAACTGTAATAATGTAAGTCATAACGATCACAGAGCCACCAGCTCAGAATGTCCAATATGGAAGATGATGGATAAACGTGTTAGGGAAAAAGTAGACTACGCCGGAATTTGTTGAAAAAAGCTGCTGACCAATCAATCATACAAAGGAAGTACCAATCGGTGGATGACTATATACCTATAAAAAATAGCTTGAGAGTCCTGTACATTAATGCCAGAAGTATTCGAAACAAAGTAGACGAAATAGAAGAAACGCTCAAAAGGATACCGGATACTGTGCACGTCTTAGTTGTCACCGAAACATGGCTGGGAGATGGAGAAGGATTATTGTTCAACATCGATGGCTACCAGGGTAATTTTGCTTCCCGGACTACTGGAAGAGGAGGAGGAGTGGCGATATATACTCACAAAACATTTAACTGTGAAGTTATTGAAAAGTGGTCAAATGAAAACTCTTTTTTAGGAGTTAGGGTTCAATATAAACATTTTAAACCATTAAATATATATGGTATATACAGGAAACCTAACAACAATATAAATGATTTTCTAGTATCTCTTGAATCTATATTACAAAAAAGTAGCCTAGATACACTCATCTTGGGGGATTTCAACATTAATGTTCTTAAAAAAAATGACACAACAAAAAAATACATCAACACTTTATTTTCATATAATTATTTCATATGTAATAATACACATCCCACGAGAGTTACGGAAACCAGCAGTTCTCTTTTAGACCATATTATATCAAATAGAGAAAACATATCTTCAACGACCTCCAATATTGATAACCAGATAAGTGATCACAGTATAATGATGTTAGACTACCAAAACTCTTTGAAACACCACTCTAACAACAGAATACCACCAAACATAAACATCAGTATCAATAAGAGGGCTCTGAGAACATATTTTGAAACCCAACCGTTTTCTCACAACACTACCAATATAACCGAAAATTTTAATCAATTTTTTAAATATATCAAAACAGCGATTGACACTTGCAAATTTAAGCCAAGGTTACGAATAGGAAACCCTAAGCAAGGTAATACACCATGGTTTGACAAAAAATTAGATCTTCTTATTAGAGAAAGAAATACTTATTACAAACAGTGGAAAAAAGATCCGCTAAACAGTCTTCTTATATCACTTAAAAATAAGTCGAGAAATTCGGTAACTAATTACAGACGTTTCGCCAAAACAAAATATTACACAGATATTTTTAAAGAAAACATACATAATCCAAGACAAACTTGGAAAACAATAAATTCAATCATAACTAACAGTCCAAAGAACTTGACAAATAAAATTGAAACTCTTACCATCAATAATATAGACATAAATGACCCGAAGCAGATATGTACAGCGTTTAATGACTTCTTTACATCGGTTGGTGAAAATCTAGCTGCGAGCATCCCATCTCATTCAGATGACGTAAATACAATAAACGTGGAACCAAAGCCATTACAGTCCCTCTACATGACCAATACAAACAAACTAGAAGTTTTAAAAATTATATCAAAACTAAAAACTAATGCATCTCCAGGGGTCGATGGTATGACAACTAACTTACTCGGATTCTGTAAAGAAAAATTAGCGGATCATCTTGTTATTCTCATTAATCAATCATTAGCGAGTGGACTGTTTCCGGATCAATTAAAGCTAGCAAAAATCGTTCCAATTCACAAAGAAGACTGCAAAAAAAATCCATCTAATTATCGTCCAATATCAATACTCCCAGTCTTTTCCAAAGTATTTGAACATGTAATCAAAAATAGACTAACAAAATATCTCACAACTAATAATATTCTCACGCCTCAACAATATGGGTTCAGAAAATTCTCCAACACGAAATGTGCTGCCTTTGATTTTATACTAACTCTTCAAAAACACTTAGATCAAGGAAAATATGCAGCGGGCATTTTCATAGACCTCAAAAAAGCGTTCGATACGGTTGATCATAAGATTCTGTTAGAAAAGCTTGAATATCTGGGCATCGTGGGCAAAAATCTAAAACTTTTATCTAGTTATCTTACGGGTAGGTGCTCTTCGGTTGTTATTGGAAAAGAATCAAGTGATCATAGAAATATAACATGTGGTGTACCACAGGGCTCGATTCTCGGGCCTTTATTATTCTTGATTTATATAAATGATATTGCAAAATGGGGGTTGAAAGGTACCGTTCAACTTTATGCTGATGACACAATATTATTCTATCATAATACTAATTTAAACGAAATGGAAAAAGACATGGAAAGGGATTTGGGTCATCTAGCCGAGTGGTTGAGAATCAATAAACTTAGCCTTAACATTAAAAAGACTCACTATGTGCTATTCGGGAATAGGAAAGGACAACGCCTAAACATTTCCTTGGGAATAAACAAACTGGAACAAACAGATGTCGCGAAGTATCTAGGACTTTTAATTGACTCACGGCTTACATGGAAAAACCATTTTGACCATGTTAAATCAAAGATTGCTCCGGTGACCGGTGTAATGTACAGACTACGTAGATTGCTTCCCACAGCCATACTGCGATCATTGTACTATGCTATGATTCACTCCCACTTGGCATATCTTTCGAGTATCTGGGGCTTTGCTACCAAAAAAATGATATCGGAGGTGCAAATAATCCAAAATAGAGCCATGCGTAACATTTTTGGCTTGCCTTGGGATATACCTGTTAAAGATATTTACCGTCACGCACTTGTTTTGCCATTTAAGATGGTTCCTAGCTTTGAGATAACAAACACCATTTTAAATATTATTCAGTGTAACACCCACACAAATATAAAACTGAACTATAACAACGATGTTCACCAATATAATACACGACAACACAACAAACTACATATATCAAAAATACAGTCAACAAAGTTCGGACTGAAATCATTAGAATATATTGCCTACACTAACTATAACAAATTGCCTGAAGAATTAAGACAGGTATATGCCTCTAACAAATCTCGAAACGATATATTGAAATCCTATTTTTTCAAATGTTATTTGGAAAACGAGTCATAAGTAGGTACAAACTCTGTTTCTGATAGCCGTCCTAATTATCTCCAAATACCAAACTTTGTACATCCAGAGATGATGAGCTTTTATAATCTTCTCATGTATTTTGAATGTAAAACATCTTGTATTAGGTCTGTTTATTTTTGGCCCCGTACTTTTTAATGTATTTTCCTGATTTTGTTTTTATGCATTTATATAGTCCATCATTGAGGATACTTTTTCAACTTTTTGACACCAACAGTACATAAATCAAATGAGTGATTAGAAAAATTCATAAAGTCTTATAAGACAATTTTTTTTGTAACATATCTGTAAAGTGATTCTTCATATGTTGTGTCTGTATGTTGCTTCTGTGAAATGTTTTGTAAATGTTTTCTTCATACATTGTGTCTGCACATTGGGTTGGGTTGGTTATTTTTAATTTTTAATCTAATTTTTCTGTACAAAACGCTTTTTTTAATTTTTTTTACTCTTCTATTTGAAAACTACCAATTGGCGATCCCTTAATGAGTTCAATAACTCTTGGGAATACAACATCGTTTGTTGTATGTTTAAAAAAAAAAAAAAAAAAAAAAAAAAAAGTCTATATAATACACCATTATACATGGTACTAATTTATACATAGCTATAATTCAATGATTTTCATCTCAAGCGAGCTTTATTCTAATATGTGATATCTTTTAGCATTACTTCAATTTGGTTTCCCGACCTCTGTATGAAATAATCGACGCCTGGACAGCCAGGAAAACAAAAGTACCACTGTGGGATAAGTTTTAGTTTTAATAAAGTATGGCATGTTAAAAAAACCTATTTTGTTAGCGTGCATTATTATTTTTTTTAAGTCTCGCAGTGAATTGTTCAATTGTCGCATCATTTATTGCGTGCGTGATGATTTTTATTTATTTATTTATTTAATTATTTTAATATTACATATAAACAGAGTGATCAAGTATTGCCCATCTCACTAGGTGTGAAAACGCCTGTGTTGAGATGCCAATTTACAGAGCGGTTGTTAGCATACTATGAAACATGACACAATAATAAAATAAAATAAAATCTTTTTTTTTTAATTATACAATTCAAGTATTATAAGACTATATATTTAAAATTACTCAATGGATATGTTTATTGGAGGTAATCGATGATTTTACTTTTAAATGAACTTTTTGTTTGCGTATTTCTAATGTCAGTAGGTAAAGAATTGAATAGTTTAGTAGCATTGTATTTAAAACTTCTTTGACCATAAGAGGTTTGACAAACTGGGATGCTAAAAGATTTTATATGTGACTGTCTTAGGGCTCTAGTGCTTATTCGTTCTTCAAACATATGTGCATTTTTAAATTGATGAAGCAGGATATTTTTTGAATACAATATATATATATAGATTATATCATCAAGCATACCGATTTTGACTGTGGGTCTGTCTGTGAGTGATTATAGCTCTGGTTCAATAAACTCAGATTTGTTTTGAATTTAAGTGTCATTTTCAAAATTGGAACTGATTGTGTCAAGGATATAATAACCTATCTACATAACTAATGCAGAATAATGTTGTTATTAACGCCTTGCTGCTGTACATATTTTTTCATGATCCTTGTGCTTGTTCTGATATGTTCTTTACGTACATTTTCAGCTTCACAAATCCTACAATTACAATATCTAGTGAAATACGACCGGTCGATGTGTGAGTTGATATGGCGTTTGGGAACCACCCAGGCGTAGTGTGTTCAATTATCTTAGCCGGCTGGCTAAGTCCTCCACAACACAAGCAACTTTTTCCGCTTACTGTGATGATACCAGGAGATTTTAAAATATTGTCAGGTTATCCATAACCCGGAAATATTTTTTTTTTATTTAAAAAAAAAAAAAATAGTAAATACATAAAAAAATATGTACATATCGCGTGTCTGAATATATTAAGATTACGTCTGTAACTACGGTTCAAAGAGTTTAAACTGGGATGCGATTTGAATTTAAGTATCATATTCAAACTTGGAATTGATTGTGAAAACTAGCCAGACCAACGATAAATAGGTAGTGTACTAATCAATCAATATTCTTTATTTGAAATGTGATTTTTCTGTGAAATTTCTTACATATAATTTTTTTGACAGTAATGGTAGTAATTTTTCAAGTTTACCTACGGTATCTATTCGCATAGACCAATGATAAAGTAGGTAAGTAATAACCAATCAATAATGCTATATGTGAAATGTGTAATTCTTTTGTTAAAATTTTTGACAGACGAAGTAATTTTCAAGTTTACTAATGGTAAATTTCTGATTGTCTCTGAAATCAACAATGTTTGTTTTTGAAAGACAATTATTTTTTACGAGCATAAACACATTTAGCTTCACAATTCTCACAATTATAATATCCCGTGATTTACACGGGTCATAAATAATACCAGATGAGTGATACGACGTTTTTTTCTTTATTTTCCATTCCATCTTTTCTATTTCTATTTTAATTTTTTTTATTACACAGGATAAGATGGTTAGTTGCCTCTAATTCGTTTAAAATGTTCTGATACGTCTGTCTTGTGGGAGAAAATATTTTTATAGATAGTTTTTTTTATTACTTGGCGGACCTTACTCAACAGCAGCTCTGCGAAATGGGAAGAAGAATTTATTATTTACGTGTTTATGTCTATCGTATCTCTTATTTGTGGGCATCAGGTGATTTTTCACAAAAACGGCGCTCTACAAATTATCCAATTATTATTATTATTATTATTATCACCCATTAAAGTTAGTTTTAAAAACTCACATCTCAGGTTTTTATTACTCAAAAAACCCAAAATAATATAAACATGAGTTACTCTTAAAAATAACCCACATCATCAATTTTTTGTTTAAAGTATATAAATTATCTACTTTAACTACTTACACTTATATAACATCTACCAAACATATAATGTAACTATTTTTACTTACTCACTGCAATGTACTTACTACAACATGGAAAACCTATCATATTATTAATTACTTATGAAAAACTACAATAATGTACTGTGCACTGCTCTTTCAAACACAAGCTAATGCTTTTACGGAAGAGTAGTATTCAATTCAAAGTACGTAAAAACACAAGTAAATACGATTTTACATGTAATATAAACAAAAAAAATATATTTATATTTAAAAACCAATAATATAACCTCTTAAACACATTCTTCATGGCAACATAATATATTGTAATATGCAACGAACGTTTTAATGTATGTGTTCATGTGAAAATACACTTGTTGCAAATATTGATCCAATATTCAATATTGTATTTGTATGCCTTTCTTGAAAGAATAGAGTTTTTAAACGGACAAAACTATTTATTCATATTCGTATTGCGGCGCAAACAAAAAATAAATAATAAAGTCCTTTCAAAAAGTCAATTATTGTAAAATAATCAAATTTACGCCATTTACGAACACATAGATATCGAACGTTGCGTTTACCCTAAATAACAGTTTGTACCAATGGTCTGTACAACGTACGGAACCGCTCCCAACTAAAATTGTAACTTGAACATTGGGTGTGAAGGTCCCAATACACTATGTCATAGGTCGCAATAGGGATTTGAGTCCATTTTTTAAAATTTATTTTATTATCATCCACATTCAAACTTAAATACTTGAACACTTAATTATTTATTTGCCAGTTGGGTGTGGCTCAGTGGTTTCTTTAAATTTAATAAAACTATTATGTCTGCGTCTTGAGTAACTCTAGCGTAATGAAATTATATCCCTTTAAGCCACCATCATCATTTCCGTTACTTCATGAAGAGCTTTAAACTCTAATTATGGAACCATTTAACTGTTAAAAAATCAACCCGTGAAAAACAAAGTATTTTTACTATAATATGTCTACATATTTTTATTAATATATGTATCTAAAAATATATTATTGTACAAATTTTATAAATTAAAAGTTTGAACATGTTATGTATTTCGTATGAATTAATTATGAAAACATAAAATAATGTAAATAGTAAAAATATGTATATATTTATTCCACAGGGAATGGCTCTTAACTGCTGTGAACTTTAAAATGACTTTTAAAACGTAATTTTAAAAAAAAAAGTTTATTGAGGATTTAACCTTTCTCCCCATGGAGTCAACCGCGTTAGAACTAAATCAAATCCTGATTGGAAAGGAACGACATTTACTAAGTGCTGTAATGTCATTAAATTTCAGCAAAATGATTTCAGGGTGTGCGTGATGGCCACAAGTTGTTAGAATGTACTGTCATCAACAACGAGCCTATCTGCCGAGTTTCAGCTAGACCAAATGTCGGGAAGTGGATTAATTTCCATTTCCAAGACTTGCATTCATTCATTCACAAAAACATAGTTGAAATTCAAATAGATGTATTTAAAAATGAAGATAAAACACAACGACGTTCGTTCAATATTTTGAAACGATTGAATAACAGAGAAAAAATAACTTCACCGATACAAAGCGAAAAAAATATAATAACTACATGTTGCATTGCAAATCCCGACTGGTTGAATGAATTTTCCAGTACGCAATAAGACCATCATTATAAATATTGTATAGATGCAATCATGACTCAAATGTACGTATTTAACTTGTTAATAAATAACCAAGCACTCGACATACAGGTACCTAGTTCTCACATCGTAAAATGATTATTATGGCATCGTGTAACGTGACGCTACTACTAGTGACGTATGTAGATCCCATGAAACTGACTAGCGACTAGTCTAGTCAGCTGATATTTGGCAGTAATGGTATATGAAATACAATTACGTAGATACTAATACATCGGAAGTATCCACTAACACTACAAAAGCTGCCCAGCTTTTGGTAGTGGGTAACTATTAGACGCTACGTGATCGTTTGCACGTACTAATTTGCAGAAATATTGACGCAAAACTGTTGGTTTTAGAACCGGTTTCTCAATAGATAGCAGGCAAAGTCATTGGCAGTCTAAAAACCTTACCAAACTACAAACAAACATGCCCGTATCTGCCAACTACTTTTCAAAGGTCTACAGATCCTAGATTTTTCACAATTTTAGAAATTGTATGAATTTTTTGGCACTCACTGTAGGTTTTCTGGTGCATTACCTGAAATCACAATGATAAGTTTAGGATTTGTTCAATGGTATGTTATGAGTTCAATGAATGATTAATTTTTGTTGCTCTCTCCTATCAGAATTTTATGCCAAGTTGAAAAAAATGTTTTAAGTGATAGCTTGCCATAGTGTGCCAGAACCTAAAAATATGGGATAAACGGTGAAATCTAAGTGGATTCATTGGCTTTAAACATAAACCGCAGTAAGCACTTTGATATGTTTCCATATTAATATTTTGAGGAATGGTATTAATTCAATATTATGGTTAATGTTTATATATGAAACCATCGCTGGAGTGAAAATATAAAAAATATTAAATGATTATTTTTATAAAATCACTTAACTTTTATCACCATAATTAAAGCATTACAATATCTATCACCAACATCTACTTCAGTTTTCAGCTTTCAACGTAGTCCTGAAAAATATTCGCCACTCCTTCCGTAAGCAGCGGCCTCGAACCACCTTGCACCGGATTCCACTGTGATGTATTAAAACCGGTTTCAGGTCTGCGTCTTGTTCTAGGTCCATACTAGCAATCCCACCCACTTGTTGTCCTCGAGTAGACCAAGATGACCGTTCTAGGACAACATGGGTTTGGACATGTTTTCATCGACTTCTCTGACATTCGTTTTCTAACTGATCAAAATACGTATTTTGAGACCACTCAGTGACTTGTTTAACATCTTCATTTTTCATTCCAAAGTTTTTCTGGTGCCCTCTCTTACCACTGTAGTATCATCAGGGAAATCTTCACCATAAGATATGGGGTATAATGAATGTATCCCATCAATCCCCTCCCCTGGTTATTAATTGGGTAATTGGTATTCGTCACCCTTCGTAGGTATCTCGTGTTGGGAAAAGGATATTGAAGAATTCTCATTTTCGTGTTTAGTATAATTTCGAAATTTGTGGCCATTCAATACTTTGAACCAATACTTTGGTCGCCCTATCTAAAAAGACGATGCGACTCTAATTCTGAATTTGAATATTATCTGTTCTTGTATAAGGACGGGTTGTTTCGGAGAATTTGAACAATTCATCAAATTTCAACGTTCATTTTCGGGTTCTGTGAAAGACTTATTCAAGTTCTGTTTTTATATCATTGTAGGCTAGTTGCTTGACAAAACTGAAATAAAAACAGAACTTGAAAAAATCTTTCACAGAACTTGAAAATGAACGTTGAAATTTGATGAATTGTTCAGATTCTCCGAAACAACCCGTCCTTAGAGTTTTTTTTTTCAAAGCGACTTATTATGTTACCATAAATACATACCACATGATACAAATGTACCTCTTAAGAAATTTTAAATGTAGGTAGACCGGAATTACTACATTTTAAATTTTATTTAATTAAAAAAAGTTTGACGATCCCTGATCAAAACATTTGGGTCGAGCGTTTGTTTGGAACCACGTGATTAAGTCATATTTCCGCTTGCGGATATTTCGTGTGATTGTTTTGGGACAAGGTAACTCTCGGCAAAGGGGATCTACGGTTCGTGGGTAGAGTTACAACGCAATTTATCTGATCAATCATACGAACAGCGATGATATTTTTACGCATGTAACGGCTTGTACACCGAGTTATGGATTAACGAAAGATGGTGTAGTTTGTGATCCATGTATAGATTTTGAATGATTGGTGCTTAACTGACTAGCGGAGAAAGGTAGATTGATGTATTTTAAATACTGAACAGTTCATTGTTTAGGTACACACTAGGAGGCTGATTTGAGTTTTTTTGAGCGGTTTTGAGGTCACCAAGGTGACCTCTCGTAAAAGTCTATTCGGTTTCTGAGTCACTATGGATATCTTTAGGTCATTGAAGTGAATGACTGAGCAACTACTGTCAGCAAGATTAGATAATGTCATGCTTCTTTGCACACATTACGTAAGTTGGTGTAAATGACCAGTATAAAAATTTCAGTGTAACTGAACCCGACCCTTTGGACCACTCGGCTACCAACTAGTATGTTTCATGGGTACTTCATAGAAAGAAAAACAAGGATCATAGCAAAGTAAATATTTTATTTTGATTATTGAAGACAATATTAGCGATTCCTAAACAAAAATCTGAAACAGAAAAATTATAAAAAGATACGGTCACATCTAGGACTCGAACCCAGGACCTTTGCCTTGCCGGGGCACCGCTCTACCAACCGAGCTAATGGGACCCTATCTCCTTCGGTCATATTTAACTGTATCATACTTCAAATAATAACTACCAACATTGTCTTCATTTTTCTCACCGCTCATTTCATTGGCAACTATCTTTTTCAGATTTTTAGTTTAAGAATCGCTAATATTGTCTTCAATAATTAAATATTACAATTTGAGGTTTTACCCATTTTTGTTATTCCAAAATCACCTCAAAAGAGCCCCCCCTGTCTGTATAGTGTATAGGCAGGGTAACTATGTATCCACCCGGTTAGGCAGTGTTGTGAGGCGGGTTAAGGAAGGGGCTGTAAGAAGGGTTTTATTAATGCTGGTCTTGAAGAGGCCCGGATTATATGAAGGAGGAAAAATAGAATACAAACATGTCAATGAAACGGCTGGTTCTCATGAAGCCAACATCAACTGTGAACGGGTGTTCCGCTCGTGTACGTCGAGTTTCACGCACGTGCACCGTTACACCTGGGATCAATGCTGCTAGCTCCTTACAGCAGGCTCCATTCAAATATCTGTAAATACTCAACATGCCTACATTGCAATCGGTCTGCTAACAATGGATTGTTAATCAGACGGACCGCCCTCCTTTGCACAGAATCATGTAGATTTATCAATATTGTGGGGCTTCAGCCTCGAGGTAGCTCCCAAATTTAATTGTTGGGCATACTTGTACCTTATGTTATGCGTTGGACCTTATGGTGTCAACGTTCTTGAGATGATTTTACACAAAACCTCGCTACGCACATGAAACCACTATTATTATTATTATTATAATCTTTAAACATACATAGACAAATTAAAAAAGAAGCCACAAAATTGCTCACAACTTACAACTATTTTTCATTTTATTTTATTATTCTTTTAACATATAAATAATACAAAGATATGGTATATTGTCCTCCACACTATGAGTTCACCTCTGTTGTGGAGGACTTAAGACTACTTATTTATTATATATTAAAAGAAGGACTTAAGACTTAGTTAAAGGATGTAAGAAAAAAAAAATTAAAATGTAAAATCGATTTCTACATAGTTTTACTAATATAAATTTATACTCATGATTAAAATTTTAATTGATGAGGATTGTAGTCTATAAATTGCGTTGGAAGGGAATTGTAAAGCTTTATAGCCTGATATCTGTATTGTTTTCATTCAAAGGAAGTGTTTGTTTTAGGTATTTGTAGTTGTTGTGCATTTCTTGTTCTTTTTGTGAAAACAAACATTTCGTAAGGTGTTTAACTTATTTAGGTTATTGTAAAGGAAAGTTAGTACCATTTTAACTTTATAGAATTTTTATCATTTAATAATCTGCAACAATATAACTCTCAGAGTAATAATATAAATAATCACATTCTTGATTTAGCTCTAAGTAACATACAACTGAAAATTACTCACAATAACATTTCATTAGTACCAGAAGATATTTATCATAAAACACTGCTAATTTCAATTCCTATTAAAAATAAAAATAAAAACCTGAAAACTAACACAAAGCAAGTATTACAATTTAGAAAAGCAGATTATTCAATGATAAACACAAAACTAAACGAAATTGATTGGGATCATAATCTGAACCATCTGAATACTCAATCCGCAACTGACGTCTTCTACAACATATTGAACAATATTAAAATAAATTACATACCAACTAATATGCACAATATTGTTTGTATTCTTATGGTTACCAATGTATCGATAATCTTTTATTTTATATAAATTTTAGTTTTTTTTTTCCCCTTTATTTTTATTATTTTTGTTGTATTATTTTGTTCTATTATTTTATACAATTCTTTTATTTTATATAATTATAACTTCACATTTCTCATAAATTTAATTATTTCTTCTAATGCTGTCTTACGTAAAGTCACAAGGAGGAAATCCGTAATTGGTTTTATTTTGGCTATTTTACTTATGTACAATCTGTAAAAATATAAACTGTTGATTTCCCAAAAAATGAATAAATAAATAAATAAATATTTTTTATATAATTTTAGAATTTTCAGCACTTGGATTTTTATCCCGAAATGGGAAAGAGACTGTTGAGATTGAGAAGAGATTGTGAGACTGAATATAGAGGAAGGTGAAGTAGATGAGAAAGGGGAAGGTGAGGAATGTACCAAACTTTTCAGATCTGGTCACCAAAGAGAGCCAGCAGTCATACCAAGCAACCAATGTTTCGATTCTGAATGTTGGTCTTTCGACAGGGCTATTCTGAGAGTACCTACCGTTTGGCCACGAAGGCTTTCTACCTTATTAAATAACAATTTTAAAATTCCAAGTAATAAAACACATTGGTAAAAACAGAAAAACCTATTAACCTCAAAAGAGAAGGACAAAAATAACAAGTATTCATATTTATTGGGTGATAAAGTGATAACTGATAAGTATTAATAATAGCGTAGAGATAAGTACCTAAAAATTGATACTTCAAGACTATTACAGGGATTAAAAGTATTTACTATACAATCAAAAATATTGGCTTCAACTCCAATACTGTAGATATGGCAAGGTTCAAGGTGTTAATAACCCATTAGTCTACATGTTATAGCTCTTCATCGTTCTCACAGACAACGCATGTAATATAAACAACGGAGCTCTCAGTGACTGGATTGTACTACTGTACCCAGACAGCTATCAAAAAGTAGGTGTCATAATATTCTTATCATTTTCATGTAAACATTGAATTCACCAATATTTGGAATGATTTTGATTGGATAAACTATTTGGTCCACAGAGGCGTAGGTAAAATAGATTTTTTTTAAATTTTACATTTTCCTAGAATTTAAGATTTTAGTGACAAGAGTTAATCAGTTACATTTCTTTCCTCAATGTATCCCAATATTCCTACCTCATAATTGAATAGGAATGATATAATCCCACCATAGCCAATCCATCTGCCCGGATATTGGGGAGCAGTTTGAATTCTTGTGGGAGATTTACATTAAAAAATAATAAATATGTGATCAGTCTGTAGTAATAAGGAAGTCAAATAAACTAAAGCATGGAAAAATTTAATTTAGACGTACGTGATAACAAAATTAAATACACTTGTCGTATTCATCGCTTCACTTAACTATTTAGGTATACTGAATCGATTTATCGAATCACAAGGCAAGTACCAAATGTAATTCACTAATAATGCTGATTAGATATCGAGCCAATGAACTTGAACTTCGAGTAAAAGCAAAAATATAGGCACGTGCTTAAAAAAATGTTAACATTATATCTACACACAAAGGTTGAACTGTACATACGATGTAAACTGTATGAAAAATCAAAGCATTTACATATTACAAACCACTATATTATGTAAACTCTCTTTTTTTCTTCGGTTTTCTCTTTTTAATATTCTTACTGTTCTTTCTTTTTGAAGATTGCGTTTCTTTACTGAAAGAGTTCATTGTGACTCTTTTGTATTATTTTTTTGTATTATTTGATCTTTAATAATTAGATAGGTAATTGAAGTATTAATACATTGAAATATTTTGAATTGAAATGAATGATAAAGAATAACACAAGAAGTACCACAAGTATGAGATGGAGAGTGTAAGTTAGACGGAGCGCTGGGCTATTGGACTAAATGGAACAGAAGCTGGGCGTACTGTACAGGGCCCGCAGATACTTTAATAGTAGGTACACAACTGCTGACACTGTACAAATCGCAAGTGCGCCCTACTGTCGAATTTGGCAGCCATCTCTGGTCCGGAGCCCCTAAATACCTGAAAAAAACCCTTGACTCTGTGCAAAAACGGGCGGTCCGTTTGATAGATTCCCCAATCTTAACAAACGGACTGCAATCTTTAGAGCACAGGCGTCAGGTAGGTATGCTGTCCTTGTTCTATCGGTATTACAATGGAAGATGCTCTGAGGAACTAGCGTCATTGATCCCTTCGGCACCGGTGCGTAGTCGGGATACACGCCAAACGCGCGCCCAACATTTGTACACGGTTGACATTTGTCACATGAGAACGGGTCGCTTCTACGATTCGTTCTTAAGTTCAACAGCTCGGCTATGGAACGAACTGCCGGCATCTGTGTTTCCTCCCTCCTACAACATGGGACTCTTCAAGACCCATGTTCACTCCTTCCTCTCCACAAAAAGATCCTTCACACAGCATGCCCAAAGATGACATAGGCCCTGAGGGAAATTATTTTCTTCAGGGCCTCCTGTGTGGAGTTAATATAAAAAATTAAATAAAAAATTGTTTCCATTAAAATTTGTATGAAAGGCAATACAAATTAAAATCCAGGCCGCAAACATTCTGCAGATATGCCCACTTATGTATATGTGGAGACTCGGGCGTCTAGTATAGACACTAGACCGTGGGGTTACCAGTCCAAAAAATTGTTAGTTCCTTTGTTGTTCATAGAGGAATAATTTTGGATAACATTTTTGCCGCATGCGCAAATATTAAATTTAATATTAAATTTTCTAGTACTGGAGAAAAACACATAAATTTTATTATAACAGAAGATTATTTAAAAAAAATGTAGTTAGGTACCTACTAACCTAACAATTACAAACTATGAATATTATGATAAGAGTGGGTAGTTCAATATTTTTATTCGTAGCGAGTGGAGTGATAATAGTTGTTCATCAAATTTCCACGTCTTACTCAACAATGAACAGATTAATCGAAATAACAAAACGTGTTTTTGTATATAGTAAATATGTTTTTATTAATTATAATATTTTTATAGTAAAACGTAAGAATGATCTCGGTGGCTAGAAAACTTTTATATTTTGCATGACCAAAGTAACATCGTAGAATGAAATCACACATTTACTTGATGATAGGTATCCCTAAACTTTAACTATTTATTTATATCTCACATTGTATTGATTGTTGCTTATGTATAACGTCATGGTACGAAGACGTAGTTTCGCATTCAGACATTTATTATGAATCATAATATTATTATAAAGTGCAATGAAAATGCAATACCGTCCTCTAGTATAAGTTCAGTAACACGTGTTTTTAACGTTACCTAAAATTTGTTAAAATACTGTTTTTCGCTAGAGATTTTGACAATATTTTGACACGTAGGTATTCAGTATTTTTTTTTTATTATTTACTCATAAAATCAAGTAATCAATCAAAAAACAACAATATCTACCTATCGGCAGTTAAATAATAAATTTTTTCGGTTGGTGACAAATATTTTTTTTAGTTTTCCACGTAGTTTTTTTTCTGATGCCTTGTTAACAATTTCTGCGTATTTCCTAAGAAATTTGTTTGAATTATAATTTGGTTTGAAGCATTTTTTCTCATTGAGTGACATTTTTTTACCTATTTACTTATATCGGACCCATTTACAAGTAAAAATAAATTATGATCACAATTTTTAATAATACATTTTAAAGTACATTCCTAACACATTAAATTGATAAGTAAATAATGGTATACAAAGTTCGTTTCCTTATTGATAAGCACTTACATTCAAATAAGTTATTTTAGTAATTAGACGTCTGTAGGTTCCTAGTTCCTACACTCTACGCTACTGTTGTGAGCTAGTCTCGATGTAAAAATAATATCCATCGACTATTTTTGTCCGAATCTTGCTAAGGAATGTTGTGAAGTTGTATAATATTTTATAGTCTTAACATTTCCGCCTTCACCGAAAATTAGGAATAATAATTAGATTTGGTCTAAGTGTTTTCTTGAAAAGTCTATAATTTTATCTGAAAGGCTAGCAGGTAGGTATGCAGTTTTTAAAACAACAGAAATACAATTATTTTGTAGCCGGGTTTCGTTTGTAAAGCCATTTAAAGTTACATGGAAACCATTACTTATTCAATCTCAGTATAACTGCATACTAATATTTTGTAACAAAACGAGAAATAGTTCTATTTTTATCGCAATATAATTGAAAATACGATAAAAATACTATTCGACAATCATTTTTTCCATTCGGTTACGGAATTGAGCCACTCGGTAAAGTCCGGAGACGTTCGGGTGCTCGTTCACGCGGCAACCGAGCGCGGTCGAGCCGTCTCTCTCTCGCGCGTCAGCTGTTGGGAATTTCAAGATGGCGACCGTAGGCAGGCTGTCATCTGGGATTTCTCAGAAAACATCAAAATTTTTGCGTTCGGGCCGTTTTATTAGCACATTCCGCAATGTCAGATCAATTAATTGTGTTTCCACCACATGTGGGTGCATCGCTGCCGGAGGGTTGTTACTTTACGCGGCCTCAAAGTGGAAGAACTACAGCACTGTCTACGCTTACAAACCTAAGGTGAGTTAATGCCAACCTAACGAATTTGTTATTGTTCGCTTTATTGTCTCGCGCCTTTCTGCTGAATACAAGATTGTTATTATTATTCATTTTAAAAGCACGTGGTTGCAGTTATCTGGCATTGACATTGATAATGGTTGTCTAGGTGCAACGGGTTTATAATATTATGTGTATTGCGAGTCTGCGATCCGGGGTCAAGAACGGTCGAGAGCTTTGCCCGCTCTCCCCTGGCTCGTGCTTGTCCTATATGTGGAACTATGTCGCAATGGGATGAATTCATCTATCACCAGTATTATTTATAGTCATTATTACTTCTAGATGATATACTAGTATGACAATGTTTTAACTTATCTAATTACGATGTGTGATATATTTATTTGTTTGCTAATGTCAGCTGACACCGAAAATTTGTCGTTGAAGGTTATAGCATACTGTGTATCACGCGTACTGTCCAATTTGTGAAGATCTAACAAATAAACAGGTTTCTATCTGTTGTTTTTGTTATTGAATCTGGTATTTCAACCGAAATTATTACATCCATTGGTAATTATAGCAACACCAGATTTAGGTAGTTTTCAAAGTTTAAAAATAATAAAATTATCTATTTTTCGTAGCTACAGAAATAATCTAAAATTCGAATCAAGGCGTGTCAGAGTTGCCATACGTGAGACGAAAAAAATATACCGTACAAAAGTACCTATTAATTGACGATACATACTGTTACAAACGTACATAGCGCTGTATCAGTTTGTAAGGCAATCACTACGGCATTAATTTTAGAAAGGTGAAAGTTAGTACCTTGTACCTACCTAACCCAGTAATTAGATATTTAAAAATGTAACATTATCAAGAAAAAGTGTAATATGTACTTGGTTACTTATCGCAACATTCAAATATTTTATCATAATATGATGTGTATGTATCAAAATAAACATAACTAAACTAACATACAGTTTATCTATAAATCATGAATGATACGAATCGTGTCAATATCCTAAAACGCATACAATTATTCAATACGCCATTACTCATTAGGTAGGAGCTCGCTAGTCACCCACCAATAACAATAAAGTCAATTAATATACAATTATTATCTTCTCCACACCATTGATATTAAACACGCAAAGTGCTCTGTAGCACAAAAAATTATTTCACAAAAATGATTAAAAAACTGTTTTTGCTCATGTTCATATCAAAAACACTAAGGACGGGTTGTTTCAGAGAATTTGTACAATTCTGTCAAGTAACTCGCCTATAGTTATACAATAACAGAACTTGAATAGGAATTACACGGAACCCGAAAATAAACGTTGAAAATTATTTATTTATTTATTTACGCCCTAATGGGCTTTTACAAAGATAGGTAACAAGTAATTCAGTTGTGTTAGGTACATAGTTAATAATAAATAATGATTTATGATTACATTAAGGTAAATTAAAAGTAATAGTGTGGATTATGGTAAGAAAAATATGTGTAAAGAAACAGTAAAAATAAAAAAAGTGTAAAAGTGTATTTACTACGGAGTCGTGAATTCATACTCACTAAAGTGATTAAAAAGATTTTGTTTTATTTATTTTTTGAAATAACTTTATTGAGTAAAACCTCAAATTGTAATATTTAATTATTGAAGACAATATTAGCGATTTCTAAACGAAAATCTGAAACAGAAAAATCAATAAAGTTACTCAATAAATTTTTTCCAAAAAATAAATATTCATCCTAGACTTGCAGAAGAGTAAATAATACAATATTTGAACAGAAATTTTTTTAATTTTCATTTTGAAAATGGGAATTGCTGTCAAGAATTCAAATATATATGTTAAATTTTTTCTTAAACATTTAACTGGGAATTATTTCTTTTATGTAAATTTTTTAGGGTTTATCTTGAAAAGTTAAGTCAGATTTCGTAATTTTTCAATTATCAATCCTACAATTATAATATCCCGTGAATTTTCACGGGTCTGCGCTGGTTATGAATTAATCAAATACTTTATTGGGTAATTTAATTCCGCCGCTGATGAATTTTCTTTACTGTTCGCTTAGCGAATAATCCGAACGCATCTGTGGAGCATTTGAAGTACATCAAATCCACTGTGGATCAAAATAAGTTAACCGACGATCAACCAATTCATTTCTGTTGTGATTGAAAACATATCTGTAATTAAAAATGTTTTTAAAATTCTTCGCTAATTTTATAATTTTTTTCCTGTTGGTACCTAGTATGGAAAGATTCGTTAGACCACTACCCTATAATATTAATAATACCTCCAACTTCTGACGTTTCCCAAACATTCTGATGGCAACTTGCTACACTAGCTCCCTATATAGGCTAGAGTGGTTAAATTTGCCACTATTTCACTGGAATCGGACGTATTATTAATATTATAGTGTATTTGGTTAGACCGACAGTAGTGGCTACCGCCTCCTAAATATTCGTAAAGTAGACAAACACACCACAGGAAGTTTAAAATAATAGATAACACACCAGCAGTAACGTTACAGTACATCTAGATTTGTTATTGTCAAAAACAAAAATAAAATTTATACAAAATAAAAATAAAATTTGACAAGTAAGAAACACGATGTTTTCAGTAAATCCTTAATTCAAAGATTGATCACGTATGGCAAAAATAGACATAAAAAATTCATATGTATGAACGAAATAAACGGTAGAACCGGGCGGCGTTTTCGTCTTCAAAAGTTGCGTCTTATACTACCTCAAGGCCGACTAGAGTTTACAAGCCTGGGCGCCTGATGGATTTTGAGGTGTCAAGTGATCAAGTTAGTGCCATGCCATAATAGAGCAACGACGGTTTGAAAATGGCTGCGGTTGTTGTTGATACTCGCTGTTACTGCTGATTTGTATGTTGTTTTACCGCAAGCATATAAATAAACAGATTGATAAAAGACTATTTTAAACTTTCAAAAAAACTTTCTCATCACACACGAGGACATTTTGGCAATTTACTTAGAGGTACATGACCTTACACGACGCGTGTCAGTTTAGTTTTAAAACTACGAAATTGAAAGTACACCTATTGATATACTTTTTGCTTGCCAATTTGAGATTTCTACACCGCGTCTATATAATTCTAATTGTAGCTTCATTGCACACCAATATATTTTTTTAAATTCTTGTAACGGCAAAGGGCCCCAGTTCGAAATCGAAATCGACACCGCAGGCGAAAATTTTAGACGCCTTTCACATGATTTTATTATTGTTGTCCATTCGAATGCCCGGACACGGGTTACCTATACGTTGTAAATGTAATGTAATGAAGCGGTAGGTACTAGTAAAAATGATTTTATTTGTCAAGTATTATGTATCAATTTATTTAATCCGGTCAATTTTCGATTGGCATTTCAAAAGTTAATTATTTTGTTATAATCGGTTCTCCATTTTAAAACACCTACATATTATGTGTATTATTGTCATTGATATATATCCCTCATTGATCAGTATCACGTTGTCACTATGAGTAAGTAATATGTTCAATATTGTTATACAAATATAGTTTTTTTTTGATCTGAAATGATCAAATCTGAAAGGTGTAATATTTTTTTTAATAATCACGAAATAGAGGTAGTATCTTCAAACTCACCAATAAAAAAACAACCCGTGAAAACCAGTTTTTTTAATGTGTAAAATCTATTTTCAATTTTTGACTCAGTTGCGCCATCTCTTGGGCCGGTTAGTAGCTAATTTCAAAGATTTTTTGTTTGACTGAGGATTGGACCTTCCTCCCCAGGGACTGGATTCAACCGCTAACACCTAAGCCAAATCCTAATTGGATAGTACCCGAAATTGACGTCTTCCATGGTTGAGGAATGAGGCTCTTGACTAGCAAGCCAGAGGTCGCGGGCTTGAATCCCGGCGTACGCAAGAAAATTTTATTTGATTAATTTGTGTTATTTCACAAATTACCCATTTAAAATGATTTACAGCATATTTGTTGCACGTTTCAGACTGGAAGATACTCTCAGTATCGCCCTGGTGTAAGACCACCATTCAGAATTGGAACATTGCTTGAAATGGCTTTAGAAGTGTTTGGTCGCCAGATCTGAATAGCCAGGTACTTCCCCACCTTCCTCCTCTTCATATCCTTCCCCTACATACTACCTTTAGCCTCACAACATATTCAATTGGGGATGCCATAGTCTCACTGGCTCCAAGCGGTTGGGAGCTGTCTTGTACGGTTTCACACAAGTCCTAACTGAATTTTAAATATATGAAATTTTAAGTGACTAGTTCTGTCTACTTATGATAATTCATATTATTAACCTCCGTGTTCTATGCTAACGTATCTAAAATGATGTTGATTATCTCTAATGACAGCAGGCGTCCTGCGTAAATGGGCATTAAAAAATATTTCCTTAATTTCATAAATCAAACGTGATAAATTATTGCGGCTAACCGCAATATGTATTTGTTTTTATCACAAGGTCATTTGTCTTGTCAGTTGATTGCACATACATATCTGTGAAGGCCGCCATACTCCATAGCGTTAAATGGTTTACGCATTTGGATAGAGTTTATGATATGATTAGAACTGTAGAGTCAAAACGTAGTTACTCTCTTTGTTCTGTACTATAATAATTAACGGAAGTAAATATATGTCGTTCATACTAGATAATATAATATACTATTAAAATACTAATTTTTTTTTTGTGGCGTTATTAAGCTGTTTTAATTTTGTTGCGTTAACTCCACACAAAAGGCCTCGATGAAAATAATTTCCCTCAGGGCCTATCTCTTTTTTAGGATGCTGTGTGGAGGGTCTTTTTAAGGAGAGGAAGGAATGAGGATGGGTCTTGCAGAGACCCATATTGTAGGAGGGATGAAACGCAAGCAAATTGTTATTTATTTATTGTTATTAAGTTTAATTTGTAGAACTCCATTTTATTTTTTTATTTTTGCAAGCAAATTTTTGCAAGCAAATTGTTCCACAGCCGGACTGTGGAACTCAAGAACGAGTTGTATAAACCTCCCATTAGACGAATATTAGCTGAATTGAACTAATTAGATCTGCTCACACCACGAGAACGTAAAACATATCACACTCACGAGAACTCCACGTCCAAAAATATTATTTTTGTGCAAGAAATAAAAAAAAACTTTACTCGCCTGTACCTCAGTAGGTACTTCATTGTTCTGAATCCAAGTTAAAAAAGCTATGATATTCCATCTTAATATTTTCAATAATAATTCGATTAAATATGTAATATGAGAGGTACCTATGTAGATACACAAAATATATCCTCCCTTTTCATATGGTCTACAAATTTTCCTCACCAATCGTCCCGTGACGGGATCATCCCTACATCAGATATATCTTTTCCGCTTTCCGACATCCCTTCCTATCACCAACGGTAAAAGCATATTTTATATATGCACTCTCCAGCCATATTCGTGCATGGCAGGGCTTGTAGTTTGATGAAGGGTGAATTGTGCCAGTTATAATATTTTCTTTATCCCTTTTCACCAACCCTTTTTTGCAATTTGACAAGAGTCACATAACGGGGAATCCGTAAAAATATTTTAATGCAATCTTCCACGGAAATATGATTTCTGCTGAAATTATTTTTAGTATTGTTTCTTGGGAAGCTTGGCTTACGTGGGTAGATTTGCTGACTTGACTAAAATCGATCACGTAGGTGCCTTTTGCTTGGAAATGGGTTTGCAATATTTAGCCAAGGTCGGAATGGGAACACGGACGCCATGTGCTAATAATTTGGGTCACACGTACAACATTGTTCTCGTGAAGATGATTCACCGTCTGTGTTCTGAAGAGATGTCACAGCACTTATGCAATTCTTTTCGCGTATCTACACATTTCTAAACTGAAAGTTAACGGAAACTTGGTAAAGTTGGTTTTAAAGTTGGAATTGATAAAACTGGGGGATATTATTATATAATATGATGGATATTTTGGGTCTTTCCACTCCGTGGGTTAGATTTTAATACTTATCTATCTTATATATGTATTCTCATATATATATATTCTCTATCTTCTTCTTCTACATTTCTATTTATATAATACTATACAGATAATAGTGTTTGTGGCGGTCTGGTTTTGTTTTTTTATATAAATCTACAGTTTTATTCCAAGATTGATGAATTTTTGCACACTTCACCTTCTGAACAATAGGAAGGTGACTATCTATACGGGATTTCGAAAATCCACCCCATCCACTTTTCCCACCCCTTAAACAGGATTTTGATATTTCTTGATGAAATTTTGCACACTTGACTTTTATCATGCACTATTGTAACTACATCAATTTTCAACGAATCGTAAAATATGCTATACGAAATTCAATAAGAAAAAAGTTATTGCGACCGGGATTTGAACAACGGGATCTCGTGAAAATGCCCTAGCCACTGGGTTATTGTAACCAACTTTAGATCCTCCTCGTTTCTGTAATATTGGTTGTCTTCGAATGTAACATTTCATTTTAAAATAAAATAATTATATAGCAGAAACACGACTGGTGAAAGAAGCCTTTAAATATATATTTTTAGTCAGCTTATTCTAACCAGTTTAAATAATATAATAAATTTTCTAGGCGTTCTAGAGCTAAACTGTCATGAAACTAAACTAAACTATATGTTAGGACCTGATTTACAAGGATGCTCTGGTGTATGAAAATTTTTTCTTGCACCACTGACGTAATGGCTTAATTCGTGCAACTTTAGCCAGTCACTGTTTCCGATAATATGTAAAACTATGCCTGAGGTGCTATTAATCATGTTGCATGCCTTATGATTTAGCTTGCACGTATACCCGAAGAACAGTTTACCTCGAAAAGGTGATACATTTGGAAAACCGCAATTCGAAAATCCGGGTTTAGTTCAAACAAATATAAATATATCGGTACAATCTTGCTTCAACCCATTTAGATCGAAGACAAAAACTGCATAATAAAAAATAAAAAACTTTTAAAAATTTATTTACTGTTATCACTTTTTGTGAATAGGCAAGCATTTATATTTTCTTAATAATTACTCAGTTCGTGATACATAATTACATTATCTAAAAATTCTCATGTAGATATATTCAGTTTACGTTTTGTTTTTACGTCCAACGTAAGCTGGCGACATTTGTATAATATACTAGTAGGTATAAAAAAAACCCAATGAAACGCCGTGTCAAAATGTGATCGGTAAAGAACTTTTGGAGATTTAAGATTTTGAATAAACGAGCATTTACATTTTTATTTATATTATTTTTGTCACCCAGCTTCCATGTGGGCATCTTTTCTTATGGATTAGGGATGAAAAAAGTACGTAGCTATTTTGGTGCCGATTTTCGTACAGCTTAAGATGGCGGACATTATTTGACATCTGTCTTCTGTCATTGTTTATGTATTTAAAATATTGATAACACGTGTTTATTGCGAATTTCTGTTTTATTTATGATGATTTGTTGAAGGCAATGGCAAATGATAAATGCTTTGTCCGGTTTAGTACCGTAATAAAATATTATTTATTTTTTAAAGGCAAACAAACATCTGTATGGAAATCGTGATCGTGTAATACAAAGTATTTTCATATTGTTCCAATTCAGTTTCCATATAGGATCGGGACGAAAATAAACATTGTGTAAAACACCCGTTATGAATGAATGAATGAATACCCTGTGGATAGGCAAAGTATGATTTGATGTCACGGTTAATACGTAACATAATACGGTTAGAAGAATACATATTTTTTATAGATACGTACGTTTGTTTGTTTTTACTGCGGGTAACCAACTTATGCCAACTTATGTGGGTAACTAGGCATCGATGTACAATATCTGGGTCACGGGATGCATTTTCTAAAATTAACGATAATAATAAGTAGGTACCTTTACAAGTAGCATCATTTTTACCTTTCATATGACATACAGTTAAATCATTTTAAAGATACCCTTGCTTGTTAAAACCGAACCGAATGAAAAAAAATTATACTATCATAATTTTAATTTTGTTGGAAGCTGAAAAATGAAATAATAAATTAAAGTAGTCGAATTGAATCGTGAGTCTTATTCTTTAAAGGAGATCTAATTTATAAAGGAGAGTTTGTGGCCGGCAGGCGGCGTGAATCTAATTTTTATACAAATCTACGGTTTTATTCCGATTTTGATGAAACTTTACACATTTGACCTTCAATACAAGAGGAAGATCACTATTTAATTTTGATTTCGAAAAACTCCATTTAAAGCCCGGGTGCCGCCGGGGACTAGTATTAAAAAATATATTATATATATTTTTTAATCTTACCAATTACGTTCAAATCGACCTTGCATTCTTTGCGAATCTCCGCAAATCTGACATTACATTGCATGGTTTTACAAAATATCTGTATATATAGAGATACACTTGGAAAAAAAATCTGTGAAATAATTTACTTAGGAAAGTACTCAAAGCGTATTTAACTATTTATTTACCATAAAAATTCATTAACACACAATACCTAATTTAATTACTAAAAAACATAAATTATTTTTAATGTGTATTTGTGGTTACGAATGTGTGACTCGTCTCTATCGTATCGACAGATTGTATGTTCTCTGGCTCGAATATTGTGCTGATATCCATTACGTACTTCTTAAAGTTTTGTTGAGCCGTTGTTTTGTGTGAAGCCGTTCAAGTGTCTCAACTGCCCGCAGCCAGTGGGACTATGGCGTCCCCAATTAGGGTATGTCGTGATCCTGAAGGGAGCAGAGAGGAAGAGTAGGTGATAAAGCTAAAAGTTGGAAAGTTCCTGGCTATTCAGACGCGTCACTAAATAAAGCCATAGCCATTTGAAGCATTTCGATATGACGTGGTTCCGATTCCGAGCGGTGATTTTTCACCAGGGCGATATTGAGACCATTTACCACTCTGGTACAATTATCTATTTTTTTATATTTTAGGGAGGTAAAGGGTAAATGCAGGAAACTCTATTAAGACTGAACGCGGTTGGCATTAACGAAAAATTGTTCAAAGAAGCGAAGAATCCCCGTGTATGACAGTGAGGAATTGACATGGAATTGCTTACTTGAAAGTAGACTGAATCCTATATAAATGGGATCCCTGAGGCCTACGCTTGATAAGACCATGTAATGCTTTCGTCAGAATTGTGGAGATTCGCAAAGAATGCAAGGTCAATTTGAGCGTAATTGGTAAAATTAAGGCCCCGTAGTAAGAGTTCAAAGATGGTTTGAAAGGGAGATATATAAATACGAATGTTAGAGGGAGCGCGCTAACATTAAAAAAACGATAATAATTAAGCAAAAATGGTGAAAATATTTCATAAAACACGACTCGTTTGAAATATAGCAAAAATCTCTCGACACATGCTTTAGTTGCATTTAAAGATACACTGTGATTTTATACGATAAGCAAGTAACGGAACAAAACGTGTTTTTAATAATTTTCGGTGCTTACATTGCGATTTTTTTCTATCGAGGGAATTTCACATAATTAACGTTTCGGCATAACGAATGTATAGTAATTATCTTCAAAAATAACTTTTTTTTGGAACTTAAAAACTAAAAGAGAAACTTGTTATAAATCGGTAGAATTTGGGTTTGCGGGGGCTTGAACGCTTGGATGCTTTAGGCATGTAGAGCGAATGAACGAAGAAAGGAGAATATAGGACGCGAATTTGAATAGTAGAATAAGTCGGGGGCGGAAGGACATGACACGATCAAGTGAACCAAATACTTAGTCGGGTCATTTCAAGAGTCAGAATAACAGTAAGGAATGTGTTTGCCAGTGCAGAGTTGTTTGGCAGTCCGTCCTCTCTGCCTGCCCCTTATGAGAACCGGTGTGATTGTTAGTTAAGTAAAGATAGAAATTTGACATTTTTGATTCATCAATTTAAATTTAATACTTTTAGTGCCCATATGCGTTTAAAATATAAAACCTTATTAAATATATTTAATTTAATTTATATTAAATATAATCCGAAATACTTAAAAATATTTTTTTTATAATCTGGTCACAATGGTTTAGTATAATATTTGTTCTGCAAATAAAACAATTGTATATTTTAAACATGCAAACACTTGAGTTTCTCAGAGTTGGTTGATACAAGTGAAAGGCTGCATTATGACACATGTAATAAACTAATAAATCAGCAGTCTTTAAAACAGCCAACGATGATGTTACTGCATACTATTATTGTGCAATTTTAATTCATCATTGACGTCTGAACTCAATATTCACCTGACTTTCGTCACGTACTTGGTCCTACGTCTTTCGCGAATATTTATTTACAGTCTTTCGCATATAACGTTCACGTACCATGCCATTAATTTAAAGTGATAAAAAACAAAATTGCAATAAACAATTATTATGTTATTTTTCTATATGAAAAATCTGGGGGGTTTTGGGGGACTCGTTTTCTTCCGAGACTGATGAAATTTTTGTCACACTTTTTTATAATTTTTTTTGTAATATATATTTTTCTTGCTAGGGCAATCCCGATGAGTTACAAAACTCATTTTAGGACGGGAGGAAATTACAATACATAAGTCGCAACAGAATACAAAAGAAGAATACATACAGAAGTCAGTACATATAATTTTACATTAGCATCAAAATATCAAAAATACAACACTGCATAATAATTTTTAAAACACAGGTTAAGTAGAAAAATAAATAAATAAAGGAACAGTCAAAGCTATATAAATATGGATTTACCTACTGGTTTTAATTTTTAAAAATATTTAAAAAATATTTCTTCATTGTGAGTTTTTTTTTATTTTTGGCTATGGTTTTGTACATTTCTGGAATCGAATTATAAAGTGTGTTAGCAATGTAGATTGACTTGCAAAAAAAGAGAAAGGTCACTGTCTACGTGTCTATGTTAGATTTAGATAAACTCTGTAAAATGATAAATATTGTAACATAAATAAAAAAAACCTTTTTAACAATGGGTTCGGAGGTCGTCATGGCAGTCATTCGAAATAATGACTAAATCACGAGTTTTTTTTTATTTTTGGCTATGGTTTTGTACATTTCTGGAATCGAATTATAAAGTGTGTTAGTAATGTAGATTGACTTGCAAAAAAAGAGAAAGGTCACTGTCTACGTGTCTATGTTAGATTTAGATAAACTCTGTAAAATGATAAATATTGTAACATAAATAAAAAAAACCTTTTTAACAATGGGTTCGGAGGTCGTCATGGCAGTCATTCGAAATAATGACTAAATCACAGAACTTATAAACTTAACTGTAATTTTTACGTTTTCCTATGTGAAATATGATTATAAAACAGACGTATAATATTTTGTTAGTTCTCCTCTAACTAGGATATCCTATGCCGAGGTGAACTGGGTTTTGGATCTATTAAGATTTGGGTCTACCCTACAGGGCATTTTCAGTAACTTCTATGACGAGTTTTTTTAATACAAGTCTATTATTTTTCTGTTCACCTTAAAGCAGAATTTTGATACTGTTTGATGAAATTTTGGAGGAAAATTACTATCTACATATGATTTCGAAAAACTCTGAATGCCCGTGCGACGCCGGCAGTTCACCCTCAAAGATAAAGAGCAAGGCTTTAAATTGTGAGTCAATGCACCGAATATTAAAACTCACTTTGATTATATTGTATCGTATCTCATTATTTCATGAATCTATAAATATATCGGCTATCGCCTCCGCAATGAAACACGATTTTCGTTTACGCCTTGCCTTGCGTTTACTTTTACTCCAGTGTTTTCTGACGCAGAATAAGAATGTCATGAAAAATATCGCCCAGTAAAGCTTTGGCTAATTCCGCTGTTGCAGTTTTATAGCATGTTTAATGTTTCGCCTTTATAACTGCTAACCCGTGCACAGTGCGGTCTTGTAGCCTACGTGCAACTAGCGTCGTGCACCTTTTGTTATAGCGGTACCATCAATAATTTGAGTGTAGCAATACTAATCCGTATCTCTCAAAACAATGACGAAATTTGATATCTTAGCATCGCTTTCTGCATTACTAGGAATTATGACGCGTTCCTGGGAAACTCGGTGATCAATGACAATTTATTGCAACATTGGCGCTATGTGTGAATGTCGGTGTTAAATTAGAAAACCAAGGTAATGGGTACATTCACTACATTCGTGTATTTTTTTTGCTTCATTAGATTATTCAAGGTCGTACAATATCTCATATTTAAATAAGTTTATTCAGATAAAAGGTACAAATGGGTTTTTATGTTTTATTTTAGCTGTCTAACGGATACAAAATTCCTGGATTTGCACTTTTCTGAGTCAAAAATTGTATTTTTTATGAGTTGGTCTAGAATGGATTACTACTTTATCTAGATCAGTGGTTCTTAACCTGGGTTCGATCGAACCCTAGGGGTTCGGTGAGTCAGTCTCGCGGGTTCGGCGGAGGTCAAGACACACCCCCGACTCATATGATATCTTAGCAGCTCTCAATCATCTCAATAAACAGATGCAGGGCTGTGGAGTTGACATTATCGAATCAGAATAAAGCCTGAAGGGTTTTCAAAAAGCTACCGTTATGGAAACGACGAACAGAGAACGATAACTTCGCAAACTTTCCCCTGCTAGACGACTGTGTAAGTAAGATCAAAGATGTATTTGGAATCGGAGACATATCTGTACCCGCGGAACTGAAGCAAGCATTGCCACGCACTTAGATGAGCTTGCAAAGTCTCTCGACGGATACATCCCTACAAGAGAGTCATATCCAGCATGAATGACACAGCCGTTCACTTTTAGTGTCGAGACAACAGATGTCAATGATGAATACCTCGATGAAATCATTGAAATTCAGCAGAGCCAGGTACAATAGCAATTCTTCAGAACAACAACGCTCTCAACGTTTTGGTGTCAACAAATGGTAACGTACCCTGTTATTTCTAAGAAAGCTCTGGAGATTTTCATACCGTTTGTTACAACATGTAAGCAATCCTTTTCGAGGATGCTGGACATAAAAACGAAGAAATGGAACAGACTTTGTTGCGAAATGACATGAGAGTTGCACTTGCCAAAGTAAAGCTGAGCATTTCTGAACTGGTCTCTGAAAGACAACAGCAGAAGTCACACTGATTTGCAATAAATATTCATTATTATGTTTTTGTTTTTGTGTGAAAATCATGTTTTAATGGTTTTGGTCATTTTGTGCACATATGTATTTTCCAATTAAGAAGGGTTCGGTGAATGTGCATATGAAACGGGTGGGGTTCAGTACCTCCAACAAGGTTAAGAACCACTGATCTAGATCTTCTGTCATATCTATTTCGTCTTTTATAGATTTTCTAGAATAGTTAGGACGGGTTGTTTCAGAGAATTTGAACAATTCGTCAAATTTCAAAGTCAATTTTCAAGTCCTGTGAAAGTTCTTTTCAATTTCTGTTCTGTCAAGTATCTGGCCTGTCAAGTATCTGGCCTATAATGATATGATAGCAGAACTTGAATAGGAGATTCACAGAACCCGAAAATAAACGTTGAAATTTGATAAATTGGTTGAATTCTGTGAAACAACCCATCCTTATAGTTTCATTAAACCACTTTATTAGAATTTAAATCCAAGTTTCCGACAGTTTCTTTGGGGCAATTTATAACAATTTTACAAAAAATACAGATAATAGATTGATTACATTTGGAATGGTGAATTAATTAAATATTTTTTTTATAACCTCTTAAGTAAAACCTCAAATTTTATTATTTAATCATCAAAGACAATATTAACGACTATTGTCAAACTGAAAAAGAGTTGTTTAAATCGTCTTCAGTGATTAATTATTTACAAATCATTTAGGTCCAGTTTTCCGATAAATCGTTTGAAATCGTCACGAATCGATGATCAGCGCCATTTAGAATATGTTGACGTTTTCTGCTAACCGCCGATTTTCGGCCTGTCAGTGTTTGGTTAATTTCCGTTATAATACTGGGCGGCTTTTTTGGGGCCGAGAATCGACGGTTAAGCCCCCGCATACCCATTTTCTACCGATTTATAACAAGTTTCTTGTTAACTCTAAGTTTTTAAGTTTCCAAAAAAATATATGTTATTTTTGAAGATAATATCTACACATTTGTTATGTCGAAACGTTAATTATATGAAATTCCCTCGATAGAAAAAAATCGCAAATTAAGCTCAAGAAAATGATTAAAAACACGTTTTGTTCTGTTATTTAATAAGTTATAGACGTGAAAAAATTCACAGTGTATTTTTAAATGCAACTAAAGCATTTTTAGAGAGATTTTTGCTTTATTTCAAACGGGTCGTGTTTTATTAAATATTTTCACAATTTTTTCATAATTATTATCGTTTTTTTTAATATTAGTGCGCTCCCTCTAACATTAGTATTTACATATCTCCCTTTCAAACCATCTTTGAACGCTTACTACGGGGACAGCGTAAATGTAAAATGAAATTAAACTTTCGTCGATGGTCTATTTGCGACAGTGTTAAATGTGACTGCAGTCAATACAACTGACCCTTAGGACGGGTTGTTTCGGAGAATTTGAACAATTCTTCAAATTTCAAAGTTAATTTTCAGGTTCTGTGAAAGAAGTTCTGTTTTTATTTCAGTTCTCTCAAGCAACTACGCTATGCTGATATAATAACAGAACTTGAATAGGAATTTCACAGAACCCGGAAATCAACATTGAAATTTGATGAATTGTTCAAATCCTCCGAAACAACCCGTCAAGTTTCGGAATATGAAAAACTGAAAAAAAAAAATCTCGATGTTGATACCTAAGTATCTCTACATTTTTGCATAGTAATTGGACTACGTCATATCAGAAGAGTTATAAATGCAATGCTGATAATAAAGAAGTTTTAATTATCCCAATGTTTATGATACGCGATGATTTTCTATTGACTCCTGCAACATTTATTATGATATATGCGTGTGTTTTATGCAAATGTTTATGAGCAAATTGTTATATCAGTTGATTATACACCAATATTACAGTATGGGCATTAAATTCAATATTTGCAATCTTTATGATTGTTTTCAGTGTCGCTGGATTTATGATAATCACTGTTGACACACATATTCTAGATATTACCACGTATGACTGTAAAGTGCAAATATCTAATTTAATGACAATTTATAATTTTTTTACTAACGCCCTTTTTAGCAGCTTTTATAGCTGAACTGCCTCAGTAACAATTTTTGTATTTGTTTTACGTGATAAATTGAAGATGTTCACCGACTCCCATTTTATTCTGGGCAATGAGGAATTGATGATATGGTAGTTAATCCCAGAATTTCTGCACTGAAATAATTCTCGACTTCTAGTATTATGTAGTGAAATCCGAAAGCTTATATCATTAAAATATTAAAAAAAAATGTATTAAAAAATATTCAACTAGAAGCTGTTCGATGTGCAATAAAGGCTTTCGATCAATTCATTTATAATAACTTATTTTGCAGTAAAGGAAATTAAAATGATATTTTTTATTGTGTTACTGTACATTAAGGTGGAGTGAAATTTTTTTTTGAGAATTTCGAAATCGGCATAGTTGCTCCTTATATTAACAATTATAACAAAAATGATAAAAAAAATATATTCACAATACCTGGACATCGCCAAAGCATTATATTTTATCATTTTCACGATTTTACCCAAGTATTTATAGCTCATATACGCGAAATAAAACACACATAAAATTTGTATTTTACCATTTATTTTACAGATAATACATTCGTAGATTGTTAGAATGGAACAAATAGTGGAAATAAAAAATGTACATATATTATTTACCGCATTGAAAAACTTGAAAATTACAAAAGTTACTATGAACGGTACTGCATTTTGGTGTTAAACATAGGCATAAGGTGTCGTGACTCTAACCTTGTTTTTATTGATCCATCTCGCCTCAAGGGTCCACAAACAACGTCTGAGGCTTCTGTTACAATTTTCACACATCTCTCTGTAGCTTGAGTGTGGCAAGGAAAATTCTTTATCATTGGTAGTATGACATCCTCAATTATCGTGTGATCGGTAATGGCTTGTAAAATTGTCTCGTCACTTACAAATTTGGTAAGTGGTGGCTCGGTTATATTTTCCCACAATATAATCATCTGCTGAAAAATCAAAAACAGGCACTTTGAAGGTACGAATAAAGTCTGATTGAATTTTTATTTGCCGAGGTTTCAATATTCTTCTCAACGCCAGCTCTCTTACGTATTTTCGGTTGTCGTTTAACATGGCTAACAATATATTTTCGTGATGCCCAAAAAAGCCATTACGCTGGATTACTGGATCAATAATATGTTTTAAATCACTGGGCAAATACCGTGAAAGCACTATTGTTTCGTGTAAATGCCTTGCACCGGAAATACATAATGGTTTGGTCTTAATGTTGAACCACATAGGTGCGTAAACTGTTAATACAAATGTCGTTAAAGTTACCATATTTTTTTATGGTTTTAGGGTAGAAATGTAAAGCCGAAGAATCCGATTCGCTATAGTGAGCCACCTGGATTGTACAATTTTACCGGGATTTGTTTTTGATAAATTTTCATTGCAGAATCCGGAGTCAATAGTTTTACACATTTTCAGTAGATACAGCTGATCTGTACTTAAATCCTGTGTATTTGTCATACTTGGTAATGAACATTGAATGATTTTAAATTTCACGACAGGAAGTTGTTCACACTTATTTAAAGATTTACCAATAATTCCAGTGAAACTTTGCGGTCCAGTCATGGTTCCGTCGATGTTCTCAAAGAGATGTCGCAAAATGAGTTCGTTTGCATGTACTCGACAGACAATCCACTGAAAAGGCCGTTTGAGATGTGATTCAAGGCGCCGAATAACACCTCATTTGTACCCCGTATTAACTGCAGTTCCGTCGCATCCAATTGCAACAATTTTTTCCAAAGCAATATCTTTCGAAGACAGTAATGAAATAATTCCATTACTTATTGCTTCAGATTTTCCGATTTTTAATGAAATGTATCCCATGTACTCGCTACCTGGTTCTTTTACTAAACTAACGTGTTCTTCAGTTATTATTTTTGGCCGGCTGTCCTCCATGCTTAAAGTTTTATCCTTCCGTCCGTCGAAGTATAAACCAAATTGATTGGTATCGATTACTAACGGCTTACTAGTAAGGGCAGTTCTTTTCTTCATTCGAGCTCGACGAATTTTACTCCTATCCACAACGCGAGATGTATCGTTCTGTGAAATTATGCCAACATCTTGTAATACAGCGGAAACAATTGCAGCTCCTGCTCGATCTGAAATACAATATCTGTCTAATGTTCTGGCCACAACAGGGAAGTCTTTCGCCTCATGGTGAGAATTATTTGGTTGTGCTTCACATTGCATTATTTCTTAAGGAATTGAAGACAAAGCACATTTTTTTGAGAGTCTAAAGTTTAAACTACAAGAAGGAATAGCGTCAGTATCCCGATCTACTAGATAATGTCTAGCGGATCGGAAACTTCGCCAAGATGATACGCGATACACTTCACTCTGTTTGATACGCGTTTGGGGTAGAAGGATTCGTTGCTTTGTGGGAATAGTTTAACTGTTCCTACAGTCCTACTTTATAATTATACTATAAAATAATAATGTAATTATATCATAGGTAATAAATAAACACTCAATTTTTTTTTACATAATTATAAGCATTTCTAAGATTCGGGAGAACATTATTGGTGTTTTCAGTGTTTTTATCAAATATTCAAAGTGGTGGCGATGTCGTAATTATAAATAAAAATTTTTTATATTTTTTATTTAAGATAAGTACATAACGGAGCACCAATCCCGCGTATGCCGAATTCTATATTACGAAAAAAAATAATTCTCCATAATAGACCGCTCCACCTTACTGTACATGAGTCCCTACTGCCCTAAGCAAATGGGATTTTAGCATCCCCGATTGTGTGAAATAAATTTTAAATATTTGTAATGTTTTTATAATATTTCTAAAATCGTTGTTTAAATAAGTGCATACCAACATACATTATATTATCGACAATATTATTCCACATTTTGTGTATACATACTTTTTTTACATACTTCATATATTGTATCTACCTATGTGAAATTAAATATACAATTCTTTATTCTTATCATATTGGTGCCCTCCTATCGGAGGGTAGTTATCATCGTGGTAATTTTCACCCCGGGCTAAGGACAAGCTGCACCCGGAACAAGTAGGTACTACGTCACCACGTATTCAAGAATCCGCACAGCACAACATATGTTATAGCACAGCATAGCTCAGGTCAGGAAAAATCGTCCTATCAAATTAAATTAATAAAACAAACTAATTGAGCTATTGAGACTTATATACAGTGTTGTCCCGTTAAGACAGAGCTTCTGTGTTTGTTTCCCAGTTGCGACTGTCGTTTTATTTTTCATGTTTATTTATGTTCTTCTAATTATTAAATATATAATATTATGTTAGTTTAATATTTTTGTTTTGTTTACTCTTCACATAACTACTATACAATACATACCTCAAAAATGAAAATAAATCATACTGAATATTATTCCATAGATAATTTTTATGCCTATAGCTCGATCTCCTAAACCAGTTTGGTTTAAACAATGCGAATCGTTTCTTGCGCTGCCGCCGTGCAACGCTTCAACCTACAATCTACGTGCACCTGAGCGGTATGAGCTGCCTGAGCCAAATGATGTAAAGCAGGTCGCAATGCGCTCAAGTTGCATAAATTCCACCCACTCCGGGATCTACGTATTGAGTCTAGTCGCGTGACGTCATCCGTACCGTCATGATACTACTAGATTTTACTACCGAGCACGTGCTCTCGGTCTAATGGTTCTGATTCTAGGGCGGATCACATTTGCAGTGCATTTCTGTTATTACCAA
Source organism: Hesperophylax consimilis (assembly GCF_061612785.1). Taxonomy (NCBI): domain Eukaryota; kingdom Metazoa; phylum Arthropoda; class Insecta; order Trichoptera; family Limnephilidae; genus Hesperophylax; species Hesperophylax consimilis. Next base: position 13,836,524 of record NC_142850.1, on the reverse strand, counting down.
TATTTATTTATAGAATATTTTCTTTTCTTCTTTTTACATGCTTGTTAATTAAAGTAGAATTAATGGAAAGACCAGTCAGTGGCTGAGTTAGCATCGCGTCTGGTTCCCACCCATACGTCCGCGTCGTGAGTTCGACTCCTCGGCTTGCTTAGTCCTCCGTCACGGCGCACAGTGGGCTGAAAATCGCCTTTCATAGACATAGAGACTTGAATTTTGGCTAGAAATGGATTCTGCTGATCATTACTATGCTATAAATTTTAATTTGATAACTCCTTCATTTGTTCACGCAATTGCTTCATACAAAATCTTATAGCATAGTAATGATCAGCAGAATCCATTTCTAGCCAAAAAAATACCCTTGAAAATTCAAGTCTCTATGTCTATGAAAGGCGATTTTCAGCCCACTGTGCGGCGTTCGAAGCCATTTTAAAATTATGATGTTATTTGACTCTTACGCTAATAAGGTGCATTGCATTTCCTCCTTCTTTATGCAACGTTTCAGGTGGCCTTGCAGTGTTAATCATAGATGTCATGTTTACCATGATAATCGACACTGCAAACCTCCCCGAAACGTTGGTTCAAGAAGGGAAAAATTGTAACTTGTCTATTACCCCAACAGTATGATAACTTAACTCAATTGATAAAAACACAAGCATAAACGAAGTGTAAGTATATTTGCAAAAATATGTACTACATTATTTATTATTATATCATTACCCATAATTAAATATCATATTTTTTATGTTGCATATTAAATATTTTTCCACTTTTATGTAAATAGAAAACAATATATCCAAAAGTTAACGTCTGGAACTAAGCAGATAATGAAACTGATAATATTATAACTGAGGGGAAATCCGCTATCAAATATAATTAAAAGGGTATTATTTAAACACAAACCACCAGTGAATGTAAATATTATATCTACCTAATTGCCGGTAATTATGTATTTACTGAAAATAAGCTGCCATAAAATATATTTAAGATGCAACTAAGACGGGAAGCCCCGGGACAGAATGCTCAGAAATCACCAACCATTGGAAGTGTGCTAATAATGAATTACTAATAAAAACGTGAAGAAAATTCGTTTTCGATGGTGACACTTCTCCCACTTATTCAATTAAAAGTCCTGTTTTAACTCGACCGTTTTGCATTTCGTCTGTCTGTAAAATTGTTTGTACGGTCCGTTTCCAGCTCCATGCAGGAGTCCATGAAGAAAGTAATTTTCCTTACGACCTGTGTCATCTTTAGGGATGCTGTGAGTAGATTATTATGGAAAAGAAGGAGAGGAACTACTGGGATGGAAAAAAAGTATAAGTGGTTGGTAGGAATCTAAAGGTTAGTGTGTCCAGAAGAAACGGACGTTTGAATCGATTCCTTCCAACGCGGTGGGTCGAGAGTGTTCGTCTGGAGAGGTCAAAAGGTCTCCCTCAAGCAGTCTCTCCCTATTCAGCCCGCCACGCGGTAGGTGGGCAGATGCATGCGCCCCATGGACACGGTTGATATTATACAGATCTTATTCGCATTTTTTCAATAGTACCGCGCATGATCATGGTTCAAAAACGAATGGTCATTGAAACAGTGACGTTTCTTTGGACAAATCAGATAATTCTTTTTTTGAACCAAAAATATTACGTAAAATGTATGGTTTATAATTAAGTAGGTAGGTATTCATTACGTTGGAATGTTTCGTTTTGATTTATTAACCAAGAGAAAATTAGAAACATTGATTTTTGGACGCAAGGTAACCAACCGTTGACAGAACTACTAGTATAAACAAAAACACATTAAATATTTTTTTTATATTTAACTTATTGATTATTCCACCCTCCATAAAACATACGACCTTGTGCCGTGAACAGAATGCATTATTGCAAATAGCAAATGTACACAGCTGATATCGCCCAGTTGCTACGCGAGCTCTCGATAGTGATAAATACATAGTTATTATATTGTTTCTCGTAGAATATGTTTATAGTTTTGGTATAAGTAGACGTGAGATTATTTACATTTCCATTTATTAATATGAGTCTTGCATGATTTTGACGAGTATTTTTTCTGTAAAACACCACCTTTTTGGAACGAGCTACCTTTATTCGCATTTCCTCCGTCATCTAATCCCTGTACTTTTGATCTATGTTAATAAGATCCCCTTGCTTAACCCGCCTCTCAAAGTCGCTCAACCGGGTGTCATAATAGTTAACAAGTTTTTCACAGAACGGACAGACAAACTTTGTGAGGTGTCTTATTGACAAAAATTTTCCCGAATTAATCTTCCAAGATTTCACTTTTATTTATACTGCTGCGAATTGAAATATTATGCTATTCCCCCTGTGGTTAAAAATCGCAGTAAGTTTTCAAAAATTTGTATTTTTTTTTACTAACGCAAGTAAAACGTACGTTTTCGCCTTTTCAATTTGCAATAATTTTATAATGTTACTAGTGCCGACCTATGAAAATCACGTGATAGTCATAGAGGCGTTATTGCGTAAAAATATCTCGTCGAAACGTATTACACTATTATCACGCGAGTAAAAGTGCACGGTGACCGGATTCGGTAGTTTCCGGTCGTTCGCGTTGAATATCTATGAATACGAATACTCCGATGAAGTCAAATTGACCTAATCGGAGGTAAAAAAATGGAATCGATTTTTTCGCTTCGTGTCTCATCTAAACATAATATATCTATGGGGATTGTCCGAGTTCCCGACAAATCAGTTCCAATTTTGAAAATGAAGTTTAAATTCAATGTAAAAATTTTATAGTTCATTGAACCGGAGTTACAGATAGGCACATCCGAAATTAGAATTTTTAATAATAATAATATGTAGAAGCCCCATCTATGCATTTATTAAACTCGGCAGATCATGAAAATGTGTGAACAAATCTTTAATCGGCTCTCCTCAACAATTGACAACATACAGTTAGCCTAGTTTAGTTTGAAAACTGATTTTAGCTTTACCATTATATTGTCTGCTGTCAGGTGGGACTGCTGTTCTTTTTCTACTTAACTCAGAACCTGCGACGCCTAGGTGGGAACCCGACGCTTTGGACCACTCAGCTAAACTTCCCACCTAATACGATGTACCACGTCGTGTAACATTTGGAATCGGGCCGCAAACAAGAAGACTTCGTACGTAGACGGCCAAAAAGTTAATTTTGCGAAGTTCAGGCACAAATATTTAAATGTTTTACGACCATTTTCTAAAGAACTTAATTTTAACTTACGACAACTTAAGAGGTTCCTAAGTTGAATAATATAGCAGTTACTTTATTTTTTCTGGGCATATAAAAAGATTTCTCAAAAATGCTCGATTAGTTCAAATTCCAAGATGTATTCCAGTCGCAGTATTTAATGAAACTATCTAAATATTTCTAAGCGTTCAAATTTTCAAACCAAAAACTACAGTTTGTCTACAGTCTACAGTTTGAATAAATTAATTCATTCAAACAGATGACTAGTATGATTAATCTATAAATCATAATATTTACCTTCAGTTATAATATTATTTATATACAATACTTCTCGGCCTTGAGAACTCCTTATCAATATTTTCCATCACCGTGTGATCACGTTTTCTTATACCAAGAACTGTGCATCTTTGTATCCATCTATGAGTGCAATTATCATTCTAGTTAATATCTAAACTAAACCTTAATAATAATATTAATATCTTAGTTATGATTCGTTCCCAGTGATCCTTGATCTTGGCAATGAAAGTATACGTGACGTAGGCCATGTTGCATTCCCACCTGCATTTATTTATTTATAATAATTGATATTATTTATAAAGATTAATGGCATAATAATTGATAACATAAATAAATATCACGACTTAATGAACACAGCGATTGTGAATAATATTATACCTACAATTCAGCACGGCGATTTGCGAGCGTGAAAGGGAAAAAAAAACACTTTGTATTGGAGCACAAATACTATTTAAAAAAACACATTTTTTTTACTTTAACACATCTATTTTTATATACATATATTTTGGTTTGACTGAGGATTGTACCTTCCTCCCCAACGACTGGAGTAAACCGCGCTAATAACTGAGCCAAATCCTAGTTGGGTAGAAACCGATATTTATTTCGTGTATTTACTGCTATAATTTTAACAAATTATTATTAGCAATAATTAGTCGCCTGTAATATCAATACAAATTGAAAATATCTCCCGAGTAAAAATAAATGCCGCCGACGGGAATTGAACCCGCGCCTTCGACGAGTCAATCTGCCGAGTTTCAACTCTATCGGATGTCGGGAAGTGGGTTAATTTCCACTTCATTACTACATTCATTTAAGAAAACCAAAGTGAAATTCAAAGAGATGTATTTTAAAAAGCAAATATTTCCACGTTAAGAATAATGTGACAACATAATAAACTCCTACTCCCATCATTATAATCCAAAAATGTTGCTTGTGCAATGATGGAGAACTTATCTAGCAGAGTAATTGAACCTACGACACCTGTAAAATTGTGTTCTCTATTGTAATCATTGGGAGATTCTTTCAGGATCGTGCGCAAAATGGTATTAACCGTGTTTTGTTATCAAATCTGCATTGCCAGAACCTTCATATTCCTTACCCTCTTCCCCTCCCCACTATCTTCATCCTCATGATATTCCCCACTTGGGAATGCAATACTCTCACTGGTTCCAGACGGATGCGAGCCGTTGTGTCTCTTGTGCGGTACTACCATAAAAATACACTTTCTAATACATAGGAAAACCCCACTTGCCCCCATTTACGTCAATATTATTAGGTATTCTACCTTATTATACAGGATGTTAAGATACGTACCTGACTTGAGCGATTCCCGACATTATTTGGAGTATGTAAAAAAATGCCAATGAATTTTTGATTTGCGGTGATTGATTTTTTGTAGTTTTTTTCTTTGATTTTTTTTTTCAAAACATTTTTTTTTCTTTCAAATGGTCGTCCAACTCCCGAGTCGAACCCAATTCTTCAATATTGTCATGTAATTTTTTTACTCCAAATAACTCCAGGAATCACTGATATATAACTTCCCCTAAGCTGTGGTGTTTCTAACTCCAGCACAGTTATATTTTACAGCTAAATGAACTGGGGAGTGAAAAGAGATGTGGTAGAGGAAGGTTTTGAAGTACCTCACTCTTCAGGTGTGTTTAATAACCATAGCACACTTTAAAGAAACGCTTATAATTTATGTTCTCTCACCAGTGCTATACTGAGAATATCCTACATTATGAGTATTACCTCTCTAGTAAAACTTGTAGTAGTAAATTTATATTCCACTATCGCCTTTGGCAAAGCCTGTAGCGATTAAAACAGCCCACCCCGAATCCGACAAAACAATCGGATTACCTTACAGCGTTTTGTAATTCGACCTTTTATTTTATATCATTCCTCTTCTTGTCGGATTTATATTAAAGATTGCGATAAGATAGCAGAAGGTATTTAGAAGAAAGTACCTACTTGTTATTAAACATACTAATTTCGGTTGTCGGTGTGCGTTTACGTGAAATAATCCTCCGCATTTCTGCGTGATGCTTATTCAGGCTCAAATATTTTTTATTTTCAAAATTGGAACCGATAAGTATTATAAATCAATATCAGATTAGCGATAGGGTAGGTACCATAATTATTTTATTGTTATTAATAATTCTTTATTCGAAATTTATAAATATTTATTTTGTTCAAATGCTTGACAGATGATAGATGTCGTAATTTTTCAAGTTTAGTAACATTCCAAACGTAAATTTCTTCTTTTGAAAGGCAATGGATCCTGAGGCAAATATTTTTTTTTATAAATACTTACAACAAACACAACACCTAGTACAAACGAATAAAGTGTATAAAATAAAGTAAAAAGAGTCAAAGTCAAGGCTCTGATTTTGTCCGTAGCCGGACACAATAATCATGCTGTAAATATACATATATGTATAGCACAGATCCGTGAGAAATCACTGGATTTTATAATTGTGTGATTTGTGAAGCTGAAATTATTTATAAAAAAATAATTGTCAATTTTTTCAATGTAAAAACAAACAATTTTTCGAAGAAAACTTCTTCTAACTGCTTTTCACTTTGTGATGGCATTATTTATTTTTTATTAAAACACAAATAACATTGTTTACATCACTTTATTTCGATACAAAATCTCAACATGTTTCATGAACCAAGTTCACTTCATCAGGAGCACAAGTATACTAAAGTTATAATTAAAATTAGGTCTAGAAAGAAGAGGTAGAAGGAGCGGGGAGGGGTAAGAGTGGGGGAGGGTTATTCAAAGTAGGAATTAAAATGTCATTAGACGGGAAAGACCGGGTAATTGGGAAAATATTTAAAATGGGGTTTATAAAATTTTTTTGTTTATTAATAATATCTGCTTTCATATTCACGTGTTTTCTTATTTCTAGGATTTCAAAATTATTGATTTGAGATACCTTGTAACCAGAATGTAGTACTTCAAAACCTGAATTAATATCGAAAGTATGGTCGTTATTTAATAAATGATCCGCAAATTCTGATTCACAGTTTCCCTTTAAAGCCCTAAGATGTTCTTTAATTCTGATCTCAAAGTTTCTATTAGTTTTTCCTATATAAAAGGAATTACAATCATTACAGTTGAGTTTATAAACACCTGATTTTTTAGTTTGACTATCAATATCTTTATTATTAAGAATATATTTTTTTAATTTGTTATTCGTATAAAACGCCGGTTGAATAGTGAGGGGGATGTTTTTATTTATAATTTTGGAAGTATCATTATCTACAAATAGAATTCTACGCCATTGTTTATTTGTATCTTTATTAATAGGATAAATATAAAGTTTAAAGAATTTATTTTTAATTTTTTTATTTAGTATTTCATCTATCAATTTATTATCCTATCATTATTATTAATTCTATCATCTATTAATTTCGATTCCTTTGTCGGATCCTAATTATATCTCTGAATTAAATATCATAAAACAAATAGCATCTAATAACGGCTATTCTACGCGTGCTAGCTGTTTCGCCTTATGAGGGCATTATTATTAAACTGTGGTGAAGCCACTTACAGACAATGTATTTGTATTATTATATTATTTTTTATATCATTGCTAAACGGTATTTATAATGAAAACAAATTGATTTTATTTTTATTACCTACGCCATTATTGATTTCAGAGTAAATTATTAATGCTTATTTAATATTACCATTTAAAGTTTCCACCAATTTCCTTTAATTTGGTCGTTAAAGTAAGGTGTTTCCAAATGAATAATTTGGATGACCGTTAGTAAACAATTAACATGTGATAAAAATTAAAAAAAAAAGAAACAGACGTTTCAAATATTGAATTATTAATTGATAAAATAGTTTTAATGTCTACTTTATCGCTTGTTTGAATCGTTCCCATAATCAGGTCCAATTTTTAAAATCGAAGCAAATCCCAGTTCTAGAGGTCGTTGAAGCGGAGTTATACAAAGTCACGCCACCGAAATTATTATTTTTAATAATGAAGTGTTAAAGTAACGCTATGTACACACGAATATTTATGCTTGATGATTTGGCTTGATCGAACATGTTGACATGGAACCACGTTCGTTGTTGCGTCCGCATGCTCGAGCAGCTCAACTCAAGACACTGTAGATGTACCACCAAGACGCTCAGTTAAATCGTATGTCTGTCGAACATCTAGCAAGAATTACGGACCTTGAATCTTTTTCGCATCGAACAAAAAAGCATCGAGAGAGATGGTAGGTACACACGTTGAGCGTAAAACCATCGAGAATGAACGAGCGTGGGTACAGGCTTTAAAAAATCTGAATGAGATGATAACATGATAAACCCATTTGAAGTGCATTATACTATAACAAAACAACTTATGGCATGTCAAATCTATAGGTATTGACACACTTATATTCATGCTCGACGGTTTGGCTCGATCTAACACGTTGACTTGAAACCATGCTCGCTAATCGTAAATCGAGCAAGAATTTCAAGAACAGCCCTTGAATCTTTTTCGTATCGAGTCGTCCGCTCGATTTCGAACAAAAATGTATCGAGCGGGGAGGTACACACATCGAGGCGTGTTGGAATAAGCGTAAAAGTATCAAAAATGAACGAGCGTGGGTATAAAGCTTTTGTAAGTGAATCTGTAGTAATACTGATTTAAATACATCAATGAATTTTCAATGTTAGTGGTCCTTAAAGGCTAATTGAGTCGTCGACTTGCAAAACCCGCTCTAAAATTGTTCGGAAATCTGTAGATGTCACGAAAAACTGTTTGGAACACTTTGAATATACAAATAATATACCTTTTATGCTAAACATCAACATAATTGTACATCATTCTTCTGATAGTTAATGAAAATATTAATTATTTATTTATTTTCAATTATTTAAGCACTTTAAGAGAATGTGTGAGAATCAGCAGAAATTTCCGGAGCGGGTTTTGCAAGTTAATTGCAAAGTTCCATCATATTTTTTAAAGTATCGTGTAAACGGTAAAAGTGTTCGCTTCGATTTGTACTGCAGTCGTTATTAAATTTAATTGATCCATTATGATACCGACCCTCCCGATTGAGATATCTTTCATGGTTGTTATGCCATTTGATACCCTTCGCAGTCCCGGCCATTGTTCAATCAAAATAGCATTCCTCGGTGGGTCATTGTACTGCGTGTAACGCTCAAATTGTATTCCTTCATGTTGAAAAAAATCTGCATACTTTATCGAAATACATCGATTGGGTTGTAATTTGTAACTAGTACCTGTTTTTTTAGTTTAAAAGTTCTTATTAATGTTTTAATTGAATTATTTTTATCTATTATACTTAAAATAAACCCACTTTTGTTGTCTAACATAAACAAACATGCTTTTTGTGCATGTTTAATTTCATTAGGAACAAAGCTATACATCCGGATTTATTTATACGAGTTAAGATTTTAATTCTGCTATTTTTAACTTACAGCAAATACGAAATTACGAGTATATTGAATGAGTTATATAAATAAGATCCCTTGAAGAGCGTATGTGTGATAAAATCATATATATATATATATATATGTGGTTGAGCAGTTACGATCCTCGGCTACGAATCCGTAGGTCGCTGGTTCATATCCTGGCGGCGTGCACAAGTTCCATTTTGTGATTAATTTGTGTTATTTCACAATTTATTCATTCAAATATTATTTTTAACTAGACTTCCGTAAAAAAATTTATTGCAAAGAAATGTTCCATTAAGCCCATTATCCCAGCGCTCTGTCGCACTTACACCCGCCCGACATCGTGGATCTCCATCCCAGTTGAATTTAGTAAGCACAGTTTTGTATTGAAAATTAAAAAGCCTCTATTATGCATATATTTGGATCACGAAACACGCCCAGAAGGTATTTATTCTATTCTTCTTTGTTCCATGGTTTTTACCTACGACAAAAAAAAATCAAAAGTAATTGAATGCTAATTTCTTCCTTACAAATATTTTATTAATTTATTTAAGCATAAAATTTTGTATATTTTTTAGTACTCTGTAAATAGTGGTGCTACTTTCCCACTCTTTTGCGTTTCGGTTTTTCGAATGCATGAAGACATCTTTTACGAACGTTCACATTCACTTGCTCTTGTTTTATTTTTGAATTTGAGTTATTCAAATAAAACCAACCTCATTTACATCTCCCCCAACTTCCTTATGTACCATTTCCAGCTCGTGATTATTGTTGCCAGCCTCTCCTGCATAATCCGTACAATGAGATCACGAAGACCCTCTCATTGTTTCAAAGATGCATTTTTTATAAGAACATGCCCTAACGATTTGTTCTCAGTTAATTATTCAAGGAGGGTGTTTGAAGATGTGCCCGGGACTGTATTATTTGTTCGGGAATGGCTGTTCCTAACGGTAAATGTTATATTTACATTTCCAATAAGTACTTTCTTATGGTAATGCCAGAATAGTTTTCTGGGATTGATAATGTTTAATATTTTACGCTTATGGGTCAATACAGACCCCAATGTTGCACCGAGTACACAACACGCTCTCATTAAGAAACTATTGTAGATATAATTGACAGCTTAAACCATTTTTTTGTTTTATATCAACGTGGGTTTTATATGATTTAACACAAATACGCAACGCAATAGTGTAAAACCGACATATATGCAATCATATAGATGTTATATTACTCATTATCATCACCTTTGTAAAAAATAACAAACGTTACACAATAATGCGTGTTCTCCGTAATTTACTAATGGAATCGCAATACGGAGAAAGTATGAAGCATTTGATCAAAACCATATACTAGAAATAGTAAAAAATAGGTTTATGCGTTACCTGTGTATGAGGGCTGGTACAATACTATCCATCTGTTTTCAACATTTAAAAAAATATATATATCTGGAACTATACTTAATCCACCTATGTTGAAAGAGGTTTGCTTATATGTGCCTAACTCTCCTTGTGGGATATCCCGTGTTTTTTTTTTATGCTCTGAAAGCGAGGAATTCTGCATATCAGAACATGCTCATCAACAAAGCGACTCAACTGCTTAACGATTCTGCTTTGACCATCGACATTTTCGACGTCACTTACAGACAGTTCCGCAATTATCTTTTGACGCTTTTCACAAAATAGTAAAACCGCCCCCGTGACCTTTTTATATTTACATTACTTCAAATTTGTAATCTTTCCTTAATACATTGGTTTATGGCCATTTTATGGAGAACACGAAGAAACAAATAATACACTTCACAAAATTATATTTATTTATTTTATTTTTATTTATTTATTTAGTACAGGTGATGATACAATGACACATGTAGATAAAAAATACTTTGACTGCCCAACTAGGAGGAATTCCCGTTTTAGGACAGTCAAAACATTTCATTCAATACAATATTCAAAGTACCAGAAGTAAAAGATATCTACCCAAAAACCACAATTATCCAAATCTGCAAAGAAAATTGCAACTAATTTATCAATGAGATCCCAATACAACATCAACATTGCAACTAATTTATCAATGAGATCCCAATACAGCATCAAAATTAGAAAATTTAACACTAAGCAAATGCAACAATTATCTTTTCTTGGGAATTAAACTTTTTTTGCTTATAGAATATTTTTTTATGTAAATGACAAAATTAAAACAAGGATTATTACGTACTTTAATTTAAACATATCTAATTGGATTTTCAATGAAAGTAACATTTTTCGTATAAATTAATGTTGCATCATTTAATTTTATTGAGTGAGGTTAGTTTTGAAAAAGGTGTATTCATGCTTATTTATTTTACTATTAAAATATAATTGGACTGTATTTACGATTAGAACAGATTCCACAGGCATATCACGTAATCTGATGGAACAAAATGTTCAATAAAAATACGAGATTTATTTATTTGTTTATATTTATCCTTATTTATAGCACAATCCATTTATTTCGTAACTGTTTATCGGAAACCTACGTCTTGAAGAGCCCGGAGGCAAAATACAACATTGTAGCATCTATATTACAATTTAAAATTTTGGAAAAAAACTTCATAGGAATAAACAACTTCAAAATTACCTGCCACTCATTTTCACCCTTAACCTTTCCCTTACTGTGCTAAAATCCACGCGTTCCGGTGCTGTGTAGTCAATACACATCTCAAAATAAGCGATTTAATATCGGAAAAATATGAATATTCATAGCTAGTCGCTTATGTTTATTATATATTATATCAAAAGTGATAATAATTGTAATTTAATCACTGAAAACATGAAAAAACCATCGGCAGATGCTAAAAAAACGTGCAAAGTTCCATATCTAACGGCCCGCGACCGACTGGTGCTGGAAACTACGCGGTCGTAGGTTTCGATGATCTAAATTGAATACAACTGCGGACGTGTGGATTTCTCATGTTCCCGCATAGCGAACTAAAGCGGGACATCAATAGCGTGTCATTTCCTCGCATACTCTTCGCGTAGCAGTGTCACACGGTTGATTGAATTGGTGTTGAATTGGTGTATTTGATCCCGATTTTTAACCCTTAAATGCATGATTTATTTATTTTTCTGGAAAAAAATATATTTTGTAGATATTTACATGCATATGCAAGGAAATATAAAGAATTTTATTTTTTTTGTAATTTTTTAATGATATTTGATTAAAAAAAATTGTTCCAGGTTTACAACACCATGTATTTAATAAAAATTAATATGAACAATTTACGTATGAAAAAAAAATAAAAAACCTAAAAAAAAATCTCAAAACTAATAAGTGTACCGGAAAAATACGAGTTATTATATATAAGTATTGTATCTAATTACCTAAGAAAATCAAAATAATAACAGCAAAACAAAACTGTAATTCTAACCTCCAACCAATTTTCGAGAATCTTTACTTTGTTAAAGAAAAAGTGACATTTGACATTCGCGAAAGAAAAAAAAGGTGATGCCACTCGATAAAATATATTACTGTGAACTTGATAATTCTAAAACGGCATGCATTAAGTATACACCAAAGAGTTAAAGGTGGTTTGAACGGTATGTTGCAGTTTTGCAACAGTATGCATTTAAGGGTTAACAAAAATCTCTGATTTTTAATTGCATTTGAAAACTATGTAAAATATTAATTTTTAATTCAGTGCATAAATGTATAACAGAGGAATACCTAAAATCTGAACCCAGTATTTATTATAGTTATAGAGGTATTAATGTTATTAGTAGCAATGTGTAGTAAATACACACCACAGATAAGTAAAGGTTAAAACGCCAAAACAAAGCACGGCATCAAATCGTGTGTCTACAATCACTTAAGATTTCAGTTACTTATCTTCAAGATAATGCTATGATAATCCTTCGCACCCTCAATGCATATCAACTAACCCCCTGAACCTTCGGCGTCGCGAGGGTGAGACAGGGTGGAACCGCTGATGGGATCTGCTGTGACACATTTGATCCATGGGATGCTGTTGACGTTTTGCATCTCGCGATGCATTCCTCCAGAGAATCACTCGAGCGAGATTGATGCCATTTTTGTCGCGCTGTGAAATAATATTGCGTTATTTGTTGGAGGGAAGTGATCTTATCTTTGCGAAATTTTTAACTGTCGTGTAAGGTTGAGTGATTTGGTTACTACACAGTTTGTGGGATCGTATCCACTGTTGTAAATGTTGAGAAAATTTTCGGTTTATTTTTGTTTTATCCGCTTAGATAGATTATAAACTGACTTTGCGACTTGCAAGCTCATTTAACTGATGTTGATATGAGGGAGGTAATAATGAATGTTCAATTAAACATAATAATTTCGAAGGTGTGTCTCTGTGTCTATGTGCAACTCCATATCAATGAAAGAACTGAGATTTGCTTTGAACTTCGAAATTGGAATTACTTGTGATGATTTGACGTGATTAACGGTTCTTCACTTTACTGACTTCAGCGATTCGAGCGATTAAATAGGTACTAAAATGATTACAATTAATTAATTATTCTATACTAACTGACGTGTACCCGGCGTTGTTGGGAATTATCCTTTAGATAGACATTAACCACCTCGAACTTTTCTGTAGGCCTTTTAAAGATATACAATTACGTAGTACATTATGTTGATGTATCTTATAAGGTTTAGCCAGCGTTAGCAATCAATGTAAGTGCCAGAAAATCTTTTTACCACTTGATTACAAAACATCAATTTTTCTCTACTTTCTATAAATATAATATGCATGTATTATACACGTAAACCTTTCGGAAGAAATTTAAAAACTATAGTAAACACCCTATCCATCCTCAGTTGCCTAGTTTCGTAGAACTAAGCGCTGAAACAGACAGACGAAAATAGCCACCTTAGGCCGGGTTCCCACTATGCCGGACCGGCAGATCTGCCGGAAACCGGACACCGGACAAGAGTGTTCACATTACACCGGAGCCGGAAAGATAATGGGAGGACATCGCTTCAGGATTCGAAAGAAAAGCCAACTTTCCTCACTGTGTTGGAGCAGTAGATGGCAAACATATTAGAATTTTGAAACCAGCCGAGAGTGGTTCTATGTTCTTTAATTACAAGGAATATAATTCTTTTGTATTAATGGAAGTTGTTGATTCAGAGTACCGTTTTATTTTTATTAGTGTGGGCTCATATGGCAAGGAATGCGATTCTACTATATTAAAGGATAGTAAATTTTGGCAAAAGATCAATGATGGTACTTTAAATGTACCAAAGCCTAGACCGCTTCATGAAAACTTGCACGAGGAATTACCGTTTAAACTAATAATAATAATAATATTTGGCTGATTTATATAGCGCCGTTTTCGTGAGAAATCACCTCAAGGGCGCTGTACAAATATATTTCTTAAATAGTTAATACTAGAACTACTGACTTATCTCTAAGACTTATATCTAGTGACTTAGGACTAAGGCCTATAACTACTATATTAACGACATATATACGAGTATTTACATATTTAGCAACTTACAACTAAAATTAATATTAACAATCTTACTAACGCCAGAAGAAGAAGGAGGTTCTATTATATTAGGGTGTTTTTTATTGTTAGCTGGATATATATGTTAAATGAATGAAATTAATGAATAAAATCAATCGTCAATCTTAAACGCATTTAGATAATTCATCTGCCAACAATTAAACCGATTGACTTGTTATGTTCCCGCTGATATTGTCCATTTTCCATTGGTAGGCAAGTCAATAGAAAAATTGAATGAACGGAATCGCTAGATAATGTAACAATTACAGTATAAAAAAAATGAAAAAAAGAAATATTTGTATAGAATGACGGATTTATGAAAATGAGTGTCTGAAGGCTTTAATCTCCTACGTCCGTATGGAGGTACACATTTGAATACTGATAAAAAGATTTAAACGAGCGGAGCGAGGCGAATACGTCTACTTTCTTCAAAAAATGCGAGCCGATGACGAGAGGGGAGCCCGGAGCGCGGGCGCGGCGAGCGGGGACAGTCGGATACCGGCACAAACTCGTTCACATTACTCCGGTCCGGTGGTTCTACCGGCACTTTCGCAGTGACAAAACGCTCGGTAAAAATGCCGGGCTCGGCAAAAATACCGGACCCGGGATAATGTGAATAGCTACATATAAATTGTACAGCCACTAGCCCTTCCGGCAGTTTTACCGGCCTGGCAGATCTGCCGGTCCGGCATAGTGGGAACCAGGCCTTAGTTTATAATATTTAGAGATTTGAAAAGTGTATTTCTTTGGTTTAAATTTCACTTCACTTTCACTTTTAGCTTCACAAATCTTACAATTATATTACCCCATGATTTTTCACGAGTCTGCCCTAGTATATTATAAAAATGTTATTTTTCGTACCAGAAGTTCTCAAGACAGTGATAAAGTTCTCTACATGGCCTATTATTCAAAACTAGGTAACTGCCAAATACTCTTATCAATTTACTTTGCATTTTAACGGTAACTCTTACGATAACAACTACTGTTGCTGTGCATTTTGTTAATCGGTAACGTATAATTTAAAAAAAGTTTTTTTTTTGTGAAATAGGCCTTTTTATACTTTTTGTCAAATTGTACAACCTGCATAGCAACAGTTACAAAGTTACAGAATTATTCATCCCGTCGATTATCGGTCTTAATCCATTTAGCGGTTATAATCTGTAATCGAAAACTTAATTCACCAATCGGACACAACTTCAATGTTTTAGATTGAAAGCGTTAAAAATAGGCACGATAACTTAATTTTTATCTATTTCTATAAATTAAATAATTCGACAGAAATGTCTTGTTTCGTGTCTATTCTATAATTACGCAAAATGTTTCAATGTGAGGAATCTTAACTATAAGCAGAAAATCAGGATGTTATGGCATCATTAAATTTTCACAGCTTTTTCTTTCCGGATTTTTAAGTCAATGCAATTCATATTTGAGACAACGAGGAAGGCACACTGTCATAATGGTTCCATGACAAAACAGAACTGGTAAAAGTGGTACTAAAACTACCCTAACATTTAATTATCCTAGTTTTTTTTATCACTTTTCATGGTGTTCTGATTTGTCCGGTTACCGTCTAAATATAATATGTGATACCGCGTGTATCGGGTTAAAACAACAAGTAGGTGCATAAATATAAGATTTAAAACTCGTTATTCAACACTTATTCATTAACACTCTTGCGTTTTACACCCATGTTTGATTACCCTCATAATCATGTACCCTACGGCGTAATTAGACAAAATAAACGCCGCGTCTTTAATTCGACATCATCCATCACAGATCACATCTCCCCGAGTGTCCCCAGACGTCAAAACAAATCAATTGGTCCACGGGACGCAGCGCGACAAGAGATCGTCTCCAAGATTATCGCGTCTGTCAAGAGCGGTCCCGAAGACCTCGCAGTCTTTAAGCTGTTTGTCTGGGGAATCATCCGCCACCCCTTGGGGTTAGATGTTTGGAGTAAGGATAAATCCACTGTTGCAATCCACTGTTCAGGGCTGTGCCGTGATGTTTTAGCCGATTCGCGAAACTTTCAGGTCAATATTTTCCGCTTTTAATTATAGTAGGAGGAATTCAAACATTGTCAGCTTATTCGTAACATGTGAATGTTTGATTTTCCTTTTAAAGATATCTGTAATATGTCCTTTTTTAACTTTAACTGAAGATAATTATTTCTCTCTGGGCCTATACCATATTTGAAGATGCTGTTGGGAGAATCCAATATAAGAAAATGTTCGATCGATATCCTCAAAAGAAAAGAAGGAATTGAGCTTATATCGGAAACAAGGATATGCCGGTAATACACTTTTAGCGGTTTGTCTCGTAATTTATAGACAATTAACTCGCCACAGGTAAATAATTTCCCCCAGGGCCTGTTTCTTCTTTGGAGATGCTGCAGGAGGGTCTTTTTGAGGAGAGGAAGGAGTGAGCATGGGCCTTGAAGCGACCCATATTGTAGGAGGTAGAACACAGAAGCCGGCAAATCTTTCCACAGTCGAGCGATTGAACTCAAGAACGAGTCGTAGGAACGACCCGTTCTCATGTGAAAAATGTCAACCATGTTTCCCGACTATGTACCGGTGCCGAAGGAATCAATTACGCCAGTTCCTTGGCGCATGATGATACTGCGATAATCTTTCACTCTGGATTGGTGTATATAGTATTACTATTTTTTTATATATTACTCTCCTATTTTGAACCCCGCGATCTGACTCCAGAACCAAGGAGTTTCGCTCTGTGACCGAATTCGAGGATTAAAATGAACAAAAAAACTGTTGAGAATGACCCAGGCACGCCCCTGGTTCCGTGTAACATGGGAGGCTTCGAGCATCCCAACCCTCTCAGCATGAGAGATGTCCGCCTGTCATCCCGCTGGTACGCTTTTATTAATCTCAACAACTGAACTGGGTACAGTGGCGGGTACTCGTGCGGCCAACACAACAGATCAACTCATCTTAATTTGACTTCTTTGAGAGGCGATCCACTACTATTGGGGATGTAAAGGGAATCGTATTTATTTATTAATCTTAAGTCTTCTCACATCGTTGTGTGTTCAAATCATTTTAGAAGCATGGTTATATAAAAAATAACATTACTTTGCAAATTTAATATATCTTTAAATATTTTAAATTATATTAAAAACACACACCAACAAAAAATTCTTTTTAAAAATGTATTATATTTTTATCTCAATAATTTCATTCGGGATTTCGTTGTAAAATTGGACTGCCTGGTACATCAGAAATTTCTGGGTGCTTGATTTCTTCCTAATTGTCATTATAATTTATTTTTTCTTCATTTCCTTAGACATTTTCCGGATAACTTATGGATAAAAATAAATATATTCAAATATATGGTATGCTTCACTGTCATAAAATTTAGTTGAATGTCTCTTATTCCTGTGCATATATTGCGTTTCAGTATTATTATTATTATTACTTTATTTTGCAGTATTTGCATTTTCTTCATTTTCTCACCATTGCATAGAAAAAGAATACTTGAACAGTAATTGAAGTGTGGGGCAGTGATTGTATTATATATTATCTGTCACGTTTCTTTATTTACTTTGTTTCGGATTCTGCCAACATATATATTATATTATTATGCGAGTTTCTTTAGGGATTTTGTGTTATCAAAATGAAAGGCCATCATGAAAATACAATTTCATTACAAAATGACACACTTTTATGATATCATTGGCGATGATATTCCGCAAAAGTATTCAAATTCGATTTAATTTGTTAACCTCTCAGGTCAATTTGTTCGGTTTAGGGAACAGCTCACACCGTCTCGCAGAAATCGTTGTATCTCCCACAATGTCTGGTGACAAACATTATCTAAATCTCGTTAGAAAGAGAAAACACCATATTATATTCAAATCTAGAAGTTAGAAATCTATGAAACCAAATTTTTATTTAATTTAATTTAAAAAGTATCTTTATACGAAACGACAAAAAATGAGGTGACGACAACGTTTGTAATAAATTTGTCTTATAAAATATATGTTTTTTTTGTTATTAGTGGAAAAATTTTAGGTGGCAAAAAAAAACCTAATTTGGAAGCATATTTTATAATAACCTTTCCAAAACAGTTTTTAGTTTTCGGATACGTTCAAAAATATTCCATTTATTTTTATTTTATTGCAAAGCGGAAATTCAAACGAATTCTTACTACAGAAAATACGATATATTAAATAATTATTTTGAATATTTAGTAATGTTTAATCGACCATCTATTTTGTTGTAATTACGAATCGTAATCTTACAAGTTGAGGTTACTGTAGGTAATCGCCGATTTTCTCTTTGATTTTGTAAACGGTTATCCAATAAAATATTATTACTTTTTCGAGGTCTCTGATTTTGATTTTGATTCATCAATGAAGCGCTAACCAATACAAATAGTTTCATTATTCATCGGGGCGAGGATTCCTGTTTTAATACCCGAACGCTAACAATGCATTGTATTTTATCAGGAGAACGCATGTGCATTGTGCAATTGTGCGCACGGTAATCAAAATTTTTTTGAGTGATTTATTAGTTAATCAATCAATCATCTTTGAAACGTGACGTAAAGTTGCATTTTCCAACAGTTTCATTCTTCCATACGAGACAAATTGTGATTTTTTTTATTTGGAGGCAGTGAGACTATGGCATCGCCAATTGGTGTATGTTGTTAGATTGAAGGTAGTGAGAATGGGAAGAGGAAGGTGGGGTTATACCTGGCTGTTCAGATTCGGTGTTGATGTTGGATTTTAAGATGTGACGTTTTGTTAACTTCGATTTTTCTTTTATGTGTCATTTTTAAAATTGGAGTTGATTTCAGATAAGCGATGAAGTACCTACCTAAATGAAACATTTTAACAGAAAATTGTTTAATTTGTCATTTTCACAATTGAAACTTATGTGTCAAGAATTGTCAATGTGTCAGACTATTCCGTGATTTTTCACGGGTCTGCGCTAGTTGTATTCTAGAATGATAATCGTCAATATGCTAATATTGAATCCCAAGAAGTCAGAAGGAGTGTATGTAAAATTTGTCTTGCAAAATCACAAATCCTCCGCTAAATCAATTTAAGAGCCAATACTGCAACCCTAAAATAACCCGAAAGTCACTCTTCATTCCTCATCGATCATCGCATGCCTCGTGTAACACTTATTGGCTGTACCCTCGCTTCATTGAACCTCCTTGTACCGTCCACAGCCACCAATAAAGACTGCCTAGTAAAGTACAGTACCAGCTGAAGGATCCGGATGACTCCCTCCCGATCCACCCCTCTGGCAGAGTGGGGTGCGGTCGGGGGGGATAGCTTCTGTAACAAACGACCCCGCGAGCAGATAAGGTGCAGGCTACGCATCTGTCATGCAAATGGACTATTTTGTTTCTGATGGTTCTAATATACGAGTGTGCTATTTCTTAGGGGATACTAAATGCAATACATATCTCAAGATTGAGTGCTAAAATTAAGGTTTTTCGAGTTAATTAAATGTAATTTTTTTCCACGCCCGTACACACATGATAAATCATATTATTTAAGAATCAAAGTTCTAACGTCAACAGACAGACCGTTTACAATGAATTAATAAACTTACTTACGCCGTCCTATAAAATACATTTTGTTAATTTTGATTTAGATAAATTGAACAGCTTTCAAAAGTTCAAACATATTCATACAATATTTAAAATAAGTGTTTTTGTATAATATTTTGCATATAATTTTTATATTAAAGCTTTTAGGTTTTTCTTATTTTGCGATGATAATCCGGGTTTTAGTAAATGAGAGAAACCATGATTCAACGATGCTTTTATTTCAACTAAATTATGCAACTACATAAATATCTTAGTTTACTTTAATGACCTGTTGATTTCCCATAAAGGCCATAAATTCATCTTTAATTGGCTTCTAATCCATGGGAATATACGACGTGTAAGTAGATATCTTGCTGTGTTTGAATTTAAACTGTTGATTTCTCATAAATAATAAGAATTTATTTAATGATATTATTATAACCGCATTATAATATCGTCGTAAAGACATGCGTTCTTCGTTTGGGCAATTTTCACGCTACAGACTTCAATAAGAAAGAAGTTCAAACAAATAAAATAAAAGTTTAAAAAAATTATCGAACGTAGTATATAAGCAACATGGGCTTAATTTAATATCTGAGTTGGCAATCACACTGGTTCGATTTGCTGCAAGTTTTCAGATTGATTCCTGAACTGACGATGACCTAGTAGAGATGTCATTCGTCGCGGTGTAAATCATCAATTGGATGCACTGAAGCTTGTGCATTACACCAATAAACTCAATTGAGAGAACCTAGTTCAATATTTCTTCAATGGCCTGCGAGCTATGCTATGAATGCGTCCACTCCATGAATCTGCGCGTCGAACTTTGCACCGATGCGAATCAAGGTTCAATTTTTTGTCCCGATACAGACTGAATCTTATAATAAATTTTAACAATATATTTTTTTATCGGTTCTGGGGATATTATATTAAAAAATGGGATTGAATATTACTATCGTGTAGATTTTAGATGCTAAAAATTGGCTTATCAACTTCTCCTCATCTCCCCATTTTATATAAATGCTTTCAGCTTCTCAAATCCTACAATTATAAAATCCCGTGGGGATTTGTCACGGGTCTGCGCTAGTATTTTATATAAAATTTACTATGTCAGTAAATGAAACATTTCTTAAATGACTTTAAATGAATTTTAAATAATTTATTAACCTTTTCAACACAAATATTTCCCCGTTTCTAGTACAATTTCTTTTCAAATTTTTTAAAAGAAATATATTCTTCGAATAATAATAACACTTATTTGTGTTGTATATAAAGTATATATTCAAATGCTTTCACGGAGGTTTAATTATTTTCTCCCAATAAAAACCAACAAAGCTCAACCATAAACACTACACCACCATTATTAATACAACGAATACCTTTTTTTATTAACGCAATATCATCCGTTGAAACTTCTTAATGATGGTGCCTCAATTGAATCGGATCGATTAGAAAGTTGTAGAGTTCCTTTTTCAATAAAAATATCCAATAATTGAATAAAAGCACCCCAGTGAGTTTGTGACACGTCTCCAGTGTACCGTGAAATCGCCTAGGAATTTTCGGTCGAATGTTCAAAGCATTCAACCGAACATCTTTAGGTTTATCGTCGCTATCTTGCACAAATATTTTTACTTTCACTGACATTAAATAATGATAATTGTTTTTGTAGTCATTTCTTAATTAGTGTATTTAAAATAGGTAACTCAACTCAAATTCTCCAGGTTTTTGAAGTATTGTTTTCAATTAACGGAAGTCGTTTGACGGCGATTTAGTAATAATTCAAATGCTTGCTGTATTTCATTTTTAAAATCAATATGTTAACTATGACAATTTGTTTTATTTGAAGAATTCGTTATGGGTACATTTTAATATAAGACTTTGATTTAAAATCCCACTGGCTTTTATGATTCCTACGGCAAAGGCACGGTGACGGTAACGACAACCACGTTGCATTTCATATTAATACGTGAGAGGGAGATGTATGATAATAATTGTGATATCCTAGGTTTTAGTTTAAGGGGTTAATCACAGCTGTCGGTAATGCAGGGATTGATAGTTTAATAAATACGATTGCAACCTCAAGGTCGAAGCCCAGAATCATTCCTACCGCCTGCTATTAATAATCCGAGCTAATTGTGTACAGGGTTTTCGAATAAGATGTGTCATTTTGATATTCAATCGTAAAAGATCAATGGTTTCGTTGCTTGTGTGGCACGTAGCGCCGTCTTGTTGAAAGTAAACGTTGTCCAGATCAATACCATCCAATTCCGGCCATAAAAAAATGATTAATCATCTCTCGATAGCGATCCATTCACCATAACTGTTCCTCCAGCATCATTTTCGAAAAAGTAAGGTCCAATGACTCCGCCGGACCATAAACCGCACCAAACAGTCACACGTTGAAGATAGAGAGGCTTTTCAACAATAACTCTTGGGTTTTCCGAGCCCCAGATGCGACAATTTTGCGTGTTGACGAAGCCACCGAGGTGGAAATGGGCCTCATCACTCAAGATGATTTGCATTTGATTCACTCAAGTGAATTTTAATAATTTCAATGCGTTGTTGAAGCGTGTATCGTTCCATTTTTATTAATGGCGTAGTTTCTACTTGTCAAATGTCAAAAAATGACAGCTTCAAAAGTAACATCTACCGAAGTAGCGGGCTATTCAAAATAACACCTCTCATTGGAAAACCCTGTATATCACAAATACTCGTAAAGTTAAAAAAGACAAGTCCGGAGTTATAACAATAATGATTACAATTTTCCATTGTGGCGAAGAACGTACGTTTTATGTTTAGTTTATGCCATTGCCGTGCCGTAGCCGTATGAATTATACAGTCGCTCATTGGCTGTACAGTATAATGTATTTGTATTGAGATACTGGATTTTAAAATACATGTGAGAATAATTGTTTAATTTGAACTGCTCAAACAACAAGCGACTGCTTTAGCTAAGCCTTTGAGCTATAAAGGTAGTTCATTTCCAATATTTAATATCGACTTCCCAACCAGAGGTGGCCTCCACCATTATTTATGGCAAAACGAACATATTATTAGCATGATAAAAAAATTATAATTACTCATGATGGTTTTTAAATTTATTCAAAACTTTTGATGCTGTTATTAAAAAAATACATCCCTACAAGGAAAGTGGAATCAACGTATCAGGGCATCATTAAAATGAAATATTTGTTGGTAAAAAGAATTACTTACGTGTGCTTTGTTGAACCAATGCTCTGTAAATCTATTTGTATGAAGCGAATTATTATTATCACGATTAATTCAATAATAAAATTAGCATCTAAACCCATAACACATCGTAATTTGTCTTGATACTCTGATGCCTATGCAAATTGGTGATTTATGATAACATTCACGCCATAATACCCTACCGAATCTGCCAGGCCATAATTCACGACCAGAATAAATCTCACGAATCGCATTTGAATAATTTGTCAAAACCCATTCGCGCCCAACTAATCCAACTTTAATACCATACTTAAAAATTAAACCCTGTTCATCGATAAACCTTGAAATTTGTATCATCGATACGCCTACGCAAAGGTTCGATATTTTTTAAAGTTGTTTACACCATTTTATCAAATCGCATCTCAAATTTGAATAATCTGTAAACACAATATATTCGCGCCCTTTATCTTTAATACTATGCTTACAAATTCATACCTTTTAAGATTATTATTATTAAGTATCTATACTATTTAGGAATAAACCTCTTCAAATATGTAGGTATCACAAAATCGCCCACGCAAAGGTTAAAATATTTTTAACCCTTTATAGGTCATAAGCTAAAAACGGATAGTTTTGACCTGCAACATTAAGGTCTATATTTCTTTATGTTTACAAGTTATAATCGCCCTTATGGGTTGTAATCATTCTGAGGTAACGCACAGAGGTCTTGAATCGAACCAACCCCCCCGAAGTTCGCACATGTTGAGTAAATTTACGAAAATCGCGTCCTGGTCACTTTCTCTATATAACTATCAAATCAGTTATTATTCTCCTGCAACGCAAATAAATAAAAGTACTTTTTTCCTTACCAACCTGTCTTTATGTAATGAAAACAAAAATTTTAGATCATATTTTTTTTTTACCTAAATGGACACTGGTCTGAAAAATGAACGCTGGAAAATTAAAATTTCAAAATGACCAAGCAAAAAAAGGGGGTTTTCTGTTCATCAAAATGAATATAAAATACATACATAAAACTATTATGGGCGTATCGTTAAAAAAAGTTGTCCTATAAAGGGTTAATGTATTTTAAACTATTTAATTAAGCAGCATTTCTTAAATAATATTTCAATATAACACATCGGAACCAATTAATCTAACTTAAATACCAAACTTAAAAGTTATCTTTTAATAGTTGAAGATAATAATAACATTCTTTTGATGAAAATTTAAAATAGAAAAATCAGAAAAAGATACCGTCACATCTAGGACTTGAACGCAGGACCTTGGCCTTTCTGCTCTACCAACTGAGCTAGAGAGACCGGTGACCGGGTATGTCATCAAAATGACAATTCAACACACCTCCAAAAAGTGAAATGGACTAATGTATGGATTAATGTAATGATTAATGTATCAGCCGGTGTATACCAGAACATCCTTCGGACAAAGGAGTTTCTCATATAAAGCTCTGTTGCTATATAATATGCTTGGAGAAAATATAAAAACTATAGGTACGTTAAATTCATTCAAGAAAATGGTCAAAATCTCTGTACTAGCTGAGAGTGATGATTTTGGATCACCCATGTTGTCGCTTATATCATAATTCCGTGTGGAAGCTCTGTTTCGACACAATCCTTATTTACTTACTGCGCATGTAGGTTCTTATTTACTTCTAAAATAACTTTTTGTTAGTATTATTTTCTTATCGTTATTATTATTTACTTATTATTATTATTATTATGTACTTATTACTATCTACTTAATTCTCGTATTA
Organism: Hesperophylax consimilis; assembly: GCF_061612785.1. Taxonomy (NCBI): domain Eukaryota; kingdom Metazoa; phylum Arthropoda; class Insecta; order Trichoptera; family Limnephilidae; genus Hesperophylax; species Hesperophylax consimilis. The sequence goes on along the minus strand of NC_142850.1, from coordinate 13,811,566 downwards.
TTATTTACTTTAATTATTATCTAGCTAATATATTTACGTACTTAATTTTTATTATATTATTATTAATATTATTCACTTACCTATCGGTTATTATTTACCTATTTTTATTTAGTTATTTTATTTTTTCTTATAATTTATTATTCATACTATCCATGTTGTAATTGTTAGTATGGTTACCCAATGCTTGTGTCTGATAAGGCAGCACAGGTACCTTGTACTTTAGTTAACAGAAGAATATTATTGTTGCCAACTTACTTACTAATTCTTCTTTTGTTGACATTTTTGTTTTTATTTTTCGTACATTTGTTACTAAAGTTTATTTTTGTCTACCGGTCTCGAAACGACCGTGTCATAAACTTTTCTTTTTTAGGTTTAAATTTAATGTTATGTATTTTTTAAAATGATATAATTGTATAGCTGCACATATTGATACAGGAATGCCCTAGTGAGATGTGCAGAGTATGTTTTTTATGTTAAAAACTGTTTTTTTGAATAAATAAATAAATAAAATTAATGAAAAGTGATAAGAGTTACGTATGTAACCTATTTAACCTAGTTTTTGTTTCATCACTTTTAATGACTATATCACTTTTTAAAGTGTGTTGAATTTTCATTTTGATAAAATATCATGAAATCAGTGGGACCCTATTTCTTTCGGACATATTTAACTGTATCATACTTTGAATTATAAATACCAACATTATCTTTATTTTCTAACCGCACATTTTTATTGGCTGCTGTCTTTATGTAAGATCGCAAGATTCAACTCGAACTAAATGCAATCTAGTTAGTGTCTTGGATAAATACATCCTATTTTAATTTTAATGTGCGACATCCATATCGCCAATATTATCTTCAACAATTAAATATTACAATTTGAGCGTTTACTCACTAAGTTATTCCAAAAATAAAAATTACCTTTCGGATTGAGGAATAGACCACTCGATTATTACAAAAAGTATTACAAGTTATCGTGATTTATTTTTGGGGTATTATGCCGTGTTGCGCCACCTCCTTCTTAAGCTAACGTTTTGGACAGCGTTAAAATGTACGTCATCAAAGCAGATGTTTAATCACGATGCGCGACACTGACGTCCGAAACGTAGGCTATCTAAAGCAGTGGGTAGCGCAAAACGGCATAATACCTCAAAAAGAAATGATGTAGGTATGCAATTTTTTTTTGACAGAGTAGGAAAGAATCTATTTCAAAATAAATTAACACGTGGCGTGAACGAAAATACAGTTTAAGAAATAAATAAAAATACATAGATATAAACACAGTAACTAAAAATAAAATCGGTAATTTTTTCACATGTTTGATACTTGATAAAACACGCTGTTTTGTATGTATGTAAGTTTAGTTTTGGAAAGCTCAAAATCACGACAACATCTCGTAGAATAATTGTGAACATTTACATTTACATGGAAGTTTATCCCACAAATCTGAACTTTTTCATAGCCCGCGACATCTGAAACAACTGTTGGTTAACATTCTTACAAAACAATTGCTTTTTTCTACATACCAGCATAAAGATTTAAGTGGAGTTTCATTCTGTAGTTCAAGCGTACGATCTTTTTCTTTGGTTACAAAATAACAAATGCCGGTTCACACGACTCTAAGGAACGGAATCCAGAAGCTATTAGCATTGTTACTAAGTGCATTACCGAGATTTAAATAAATTAGACTTCTTGCGCCGCCTTCGCTTTATGATACCCTGATACATATGTTATTTTCTTACTAGTAGGGTGCGGCTGTTCTTCAAATCTTACACAAATCTTCACAACCCCACAATGGTGTTAATATGTGTAGATAATACTGATCTAAATTAAACGCGCGTGCTTTGTTTATCTTGTAATAAGATAATTCCAAGGACGGGTTGTTTGTTCTACGGAATTTGAACAATTCATTAAATTTCAAAGTTAAGATTCGACTTATGTGAAAGTCCTTTTCATGTTCTGTTATTATCTAATTATTGTGATACTACATAGTAACACAACTTGAATATAACTTTCACAGAACTTGAAATTTAACTTTGAAATTAGATGATTTGTTTAAATTCTGTGAAAAAACTCTCACTTAAAATTTTAAAATTTTAGGCTTACGTAGGCTAATGATTTTAGAGACATTCTAGGCATATTCACTTATGAATGCCCATAATCCCATAATTATAAAATAATTGTATTTATGTCCAATTATATATTTTTATAAATGCAACTTTTCTGATATTCAAGGCTAATGAACACAATGGTAATGTTGCCGTTGATATTTTGTAAAAGCGTTCTCATGCTTGTTACATTCCAGAAATATTAACTTCCCTGTATGTTCGTTTACAAAACGTCGTTTTTTAAAGGGTGCAGGATTTTACTCATTCGTCCGCAGGGAATATTCGTGTGGTTTTCAAATATTTCACACGCTTATTTTACTTAGCTTTTTTTATGAGTTCACCTTTGATGCCCCGAAAAGCGTAAAAAATGTCTATTTGTTCGTCATAATTTTAGATGTACAGCTGTCTCGATTTGTTATTTTAGTGTATGATTAAAATGTTGTGATCTCTTTTGTTCAGTCCCAACTACTTGGTCGTTAGTGTACTTTACCCGTACTGATTGAGTCGGGTTTTGATGAATTGTTAAAATTTTTTTAAACAACCCATCCTAAGACTACGGGTGCCATAAAATCAGTTATTTAGTAGAATATTTGATTCGTTTAAAAAATTATATAATTTTGACGAGTCCTCCATCGTTGACAAGTATCTGCAATTTTTATATTAATAAAAAAGTAGTCATGCTGTGCTGCCACAAGGCAGTTTATCTGCAGGTTCTCTGTCTATAATTTAATAAATATAACACAATATAATCATTTTATTTGTAAATTTAATTTCACGCAATGTCTATCCGTAATGCACTGGTCTCTTCTTCTGATTGTAGCAGCTTCCTGCGATCATGTTTCCAGTATTCATCTCCTGGATTATCATTTGGGTAAATTTTATAGATAGGTATCTCAAAATCAAGCACATTTGGGCGAGTCCATTTGTATCGATTGAATTCCTAATCACTTTTGTAAATTTTGTATCTCGAATACAAATATATTAAAACATTTGGGCGAGTTCATTTTTAAATTTCCCGAGTTAATGACAATGACATCTATAGAGAAAAAATGATAGTAGGTAATGACAATATTCGGAATACTCCTGTATTCCATATATTGTCAGGTAATTCATAACACAGGAATGCCTTTTTAAGCAATAAAGTGTTTAAATTTTGTATTAATTTTGAATTCTGTAGTCAACATGATAACCTTTTTTCTAGGGATAACAACGCATAAAATGTAATAAAAATCTTTTACAAATATCTTCTGAAAAGTGTTATTTTTTCTGTACAACCGCTTGACTTTAAAAAAAAACATTGATAAATGAATTATTTTATTATAGACTTCATTCAACTCTTCTTGTCAATTAGTGATGTTATTCTTCAAATAGTATTCTTACATGGAATCTAACCCCTAAAATAAAACAAATCAATCATATTTCCTCGAAAAAACTCACGTCTCACAGTCGAGTCGCGAAAGATTAATTGATTTACGCTTCACCAATAACTGATCCTTTGTCATTCATCATGAAATCACAATCACAGGGTCAAGTCCTTCGATCAATTCACTTTCAATACTGGTGACATTGAACTTCGATCAACAACCAATGTAAAAAAGACTAACCAATACCCAATTTATTAAGGTGTTTTTTTTTTGGTCTCCTTTTGGAACATCATTCATTCTTCTGGCCGCTCTCGGACCTTTGACCTCCGGAGTTTACAATGCACTTGTTTATATGTACACGACGGGTCAAAAGATCTCTCTGGAGATTTAAAATAATGATGTCTTAAACTTGTAATGCATTTACTGCAGTGACAGATCGCCGGCGGTTCGCAACAATCGTCGCAGTAATTCATTGCGAGGAATAAGGACTCGTTTTCGAACAAGGGAGAGTTTTTTTCTTTATGTATTTCCTCACAACAGTCCCAATTGTACGTAGCCAGTAAAACTACAGCCTCCGCAATCTGTGGAATGTTTCCAGTAGTCGTGGTCAATTTCACTGTTAGCTTTTTCATATGACGGACATTTCAATTTTATTTGTAGCTCGGTGAATTATTTAAGAAGGAAAGTGTGATGTTGAGTGCCAGTATACAGTTTCCTGACAATTTTCATAGCCGCCCTCACATTTCCTCTAAATTTTAGTTTTAATGCCTGTGTCAGACTATGCTATACGCATCAAGCGTTTTTTGGGCGTAACTTAATATATATTATATGTTGTAGTTGTAATCTTCTTCTCTCCCCTCACGTAGCATGTGCTGGAGGGGGAGTGGGAGAGCACGGAATATAATTTATTTGTACGGGATGTGTCACCTTGACAGCTGACAACCGCGCGGCCACGGCAGCTCCCAAATTGATCTGACCTCTCCTCCGTAGTGGTGGGTCGCAACATTTACAAATATCGCCGGTTAGCAGATCACGGCATATCATTTAGGCGACGCCCACACTTATAACACACCATCTGTCGTCGTGTGACATGTCTGGGATTGTATAGCTAGCGATATAGTGATGTAGGCCACGCCCACAAAACGCTTGATGCGTATAGTGTCATCGGGAAATTAAAAAAAATAACTTTTGTGGAACATGGTATTTCCTCACTATTTTTTTTTGGAGTTAGATCTTTACACTTTTCCCATGACTTAAAATAAAATAATTTTTTTTTTTGAATAATTGAAATGAATAATTAATCAAAATGTATAAAATACAGCTTACTAAACTGATGTAAAAGAAAAAAAAGAATATTGTGAAATAATTCTATCATCTTAGTTTATTTTACTGTTTTTAGTATAATCATGCGAAAACTGTATTACTACTAACTGTCTTTACTTGTTTTGTAACATTTTGTAATTTCTTATAATGTTTATTTATTTTTATATTTCTTTGTCATTTATAAATACATTGTGTGGGTACAAATACTAAGGGCGACTTGCACCAACTATCGCAAATTTAATCTTAAATTTTATTTAACTAAACATATTTAAGATCCTAAATACATTTAACTTAAATGCGTTTAGTTGCGTCCTGCACCACGCAGTTCGGTGGCGATTTTAGTTAAACGTCATTAACGCGTCGGTAAAACAGTTACCGCGTGATTACCGCCATTAATGCGTAAATAAAACAGCTACGATGTTTCATTTTACTTGAAGTGTCAAAATATTTTGTGATTGTGTGTCTGGTTTGATAGTGTGTTCATTTATTTTATGAAGAAAAAGTTAAAACAAATGGACATAATGATGAAATAAGACAAAAAGAGCTTCTGTTGTTGGAATTAAAAATAAAACAATTATCCGAGTAATTTTGTTTTTTATTTCTTTTACATATTATATTGTTTTAAAGTATTATAAGAATGAGGTATGATTAGAAGTTTACAACCTTGCAAAGTACTCCCCGATTACTTTATTGAGACGAAATCTTCTTTGAAACTTCCTGGCACTCCTGAGTGTTTCAAATAAATTTATTCTTGTGTTTACTTCTCTGACTATAAACGGTCTACTTATATATATAAGTATAATTTATTTATAATTTCCATAATTTTATAATTTCTCAATCATCGTGAGAAAACAAATCCCAAATGTTCATTGTGAATACAAATTAAAATGAGATAGATTTTAACCACAATCAGAAATCGAAGGGATAAACTAAAAAAATTGACATTACTGCTTTATGAGTAGGGCCAAACACGTTTAACTCCGTTAAACAGCCCATTTTGGGTATTTAACTTTGACAGTTCTTTAAACGCATTTAACGAATTAAACTTTGTGGTGCAAGACGCCAAGTCAACTTAAATCATATAATGTGTTTAAAATGATATTTAAACCAAATTTAACTTATGGTGCAAGCCGCCCTAAATCAACAACTAAACTTAATGGAACTTTATTGATCTATGAACATATGAATAATCATGTTTATGCTAAATGTACGACTGTTTGATTCCTAAAAAAATAAAAAACGTAACTGAAAAACATTATATTTGTATAATATATAATCAATAAATAAGTTAAAATCTGTAATTACTTTTCTTCTTCCTTTACAAAATTTAAAAAAAAACGATGATACAAATAATACGCTCGTGCGCGCACTCCACGATGACAGAATATGAACTTACGTAAAACAAAATGATTGCCAGAATGGCACGTAAAATTTACTGTTTTGTAAGCAATTAGGACCGTAGTCTTATTTCGTGATAATTTTTGGTGAGTGTAAACATACAGGGTTTTCCAATAAGAGGTGTTATTTTGATATTCAATCGTAAAATATCAATGTTTTCGTTGCTTGTGTGGCACGTAGCGCCGTCTTGTTGAAAGTAAACGTTGTCCAGATCAATACCATCCAATTCCGGCCATAAAACATCATTAATCATCTCTCGATAGCGATCCATTCACCGTAACTGTTGCTCCAGCCTCATTTTCGAAAAAGTAAGGTCCAATGACTCCGCCGGACCATAAACCGCACCAAACAGTCACACGTTGAGGATAGAGAGGCTTTTCAACAATAACTCTTGGGTTTTCCGAGCCCCAGATGCGACAATTTTGCTTGTTGACGAAGCCACCGAGGTGGAAATGGGCCTCATCCCTCAAGATGATTTGCATTTGATTCACTCAAGTGAATTTTAATAATTTCAATGCGTTGTTGAAGCGTGTATCGTTCCATTTTTATTAATGGCGTAGTTTCTACTTGTCAAATGTCAAAAAGACAGCTTCAAAAGTAACATCTACCGAAATAGCGGGCTATTCAAAATAACACCTTTTATTGGAAAACCCTGTAGTTTTATAGTTTATGTTTTGTAGTTTTCGGTCAAAGTTTAAATTCTGAATGCTGGTCTCTCATCAGAGTAATACTGAGAGTATCATCCATCCGAGTGTAAATATATATTTAAATTCGTTGCTATTTGGTTTAGTTTAATCGAATTATTCTATGTTATTCACGGAGGTCTTTCCCACACAAGTTTCTGGTTATTTCTGTTCACACGCAATAGTTGCAATGCAATTTTAACGACAAACTCGAGATAAAGACATCGTTAAATTAAATTCCCAAATCGCTTCGATTGACGAAAAGTTTTCGAATTAATAAAAATATCCATCTTCTATTTAGGAAATAAGCAATCAATTTTTTAATAAATTTAAAATCGATTACGTTATCTTGGTTATTCATGGCTACGGTAACTACAGTTGAGTGCAACTTATAATTATTTCAAATACTTATCGTGTTTCCGTTAAGTCACAGAATACTCACTGAATTTGGAAATGATTATTTTACTTAAGACACATTTTATAATGATTTTAAAATATTTTTTTAATTACTGAATACTAATAATGATATAACTGAATAAGTATGAGTCGTTGGGAATGTGACTGAAGTAGGGAATACGTTTCAAAAATGATGATTCGATTTGTTATTTACGTTACCGTTACTTTGTCAAATTTTTTTTTTGTAATTTTTTTTTTAGATAAATTAAAAGACTTGCCCTTACATTAAATCTGGGTACCATTTAGACGAGCTGGAGGCAAATCACGTGACCATATTATTGACACCAGTGGGTTCGAGAATGCTTTGACTATGATATCAGTCATACACTGACCACCGAAGAGCACACATTGAAATAACATGTGCATAAAGTAAAGTAAGGGAAAGGTTGAAAAGAAAGCGCTGTCCATTGTGGGACTTTTCTGCGCAGGATCTGAATGTTCGTTCTTAAACGATTCGCATGCCGTAGCGACGCTAAAATTGAGTGAGGTGGGTAAATTATAACACATTTGCAAAAGTGTCTAAATAGTGTAACAAAATATTACATCATGGAAACCAGACCCAACTTTTGTTTACCCGATTTGGAATATGTAGTTAAGTTTTTTTACGTAGTCAGGAATTTGGCAAATTCATAGGCATATTTTTATTTATTTTTACGACCCAATGCGAGTTGCCTGTATACTAGATTCATTTAATGACAAAACACCAAAATTTGGTTTTTTTCCCCTTTCCGTGATTGGCTGGTCTATTAATTTGGATGTCTATGGATAGAATCGTTTTTTTGTGAAATTGCACTAAAAGAATTTAATAATAAGATCCGCTACAATATCTAAGTAAGTAACATCGTATACGTAAGTTTGTAAATTCTTGTTGAATTAAAAATCTTGGCCATTAAAATCCTGAACATTTTTGTTTGAGTATTCTGCAACAATTGTCCTCGTTCTGATTTGTTCTTAATATAAACTTCCATCTTCACAAATCCGGCAATTCTAATATCAGTTATTTTTCACGGCTATTATATTTTTTAACTTGACGTCCATGTGTTGTCTTGAGGTGTTTTTGCACAAAAACGGCGCTATACAAGTCATCCAAGTATTATTATTATTATTATTATTGTAGTAGTTTGATTTTCACATTATATTCCTCTCACACGATGGAAACACGTTACATTAACTTTATTAAATTTCCACAGTGCTAGTTTCTTCTAAGATTGGAAGATTTGATACACAATTGACTTCCTTTCGGAGACCATTATTTTATGTTGACTTTTAATTGACAAGTAATGCGCTTTGTTCTCCTCTGTTCTACCATCTCTTTTCTTAGTCTATTCCCACTAGATACTAGATCAAGCTCTATGGTTATACTATTTCCATCTCGGCAAGGTAAAGTTGTCTGGACTTAGAACCGGTTGGTTACGTCTTACGACTGCGAGACATGATAATCATCTCAGCTTCTCTATGAATCAACTGGCAGACAATGGGAGGTGGGTGTTGGATGCTGCAGCCGAATATCTTGCGCCTGCTAAAGGTCTTTCACTCCGTTGAATAAACATAATTAAATAATTGTTCTGCATTGTATAACATCGGCGAAATCTCAGTTATACGAACATTTTACAAATTTATAAATTGCGTCAGTCAAAATTGCAAAAAAAATATCACAATGATTCCCTAATAAGCCGCGCGAGCTTCATCCCTAAAGTGATAAATAAAACCTGATTCATGTTATTTTCGAGCTTTTGTGGAGTCTTTGCACGTTATCGATATATATATATATTGTGTAGCGATCCATGTTATTGTACATATATACATGAAAGCACCCTTGAATAGAAAGAGACACAGTTATATGATTACATTGCGCAATAATGTAATGCTGTTTCGTTGATAACGACAAAGTTAGTATTATACACCGAGCGCTGTTGTTTTCTGTCATGCTTTAGAATTACTTAAACCGGGAAAACACGACATAATAGGTACGAATACACAAACAGGAAAACAGCAGATAACGAGGAATTACTTTTCATCATAATAATTGACAGTAATATTGCTGTTGTCCAAACGTCTTGTGTGTCTATTAATTCCAACAAATTTTAATGTCCTAATTAATAACAATTAACCGTAATAACAATTGTCGTTATGAGCACATTGCTAACTCCGCAATCGCAGTTGGTTCAATCTTAACTATAAATCATTTGTGCGCATCATCTGAGCGGGTTAATTAATAACATGTTGTTAACACAACAGTTCACGATATTATTTATAGATTGTAATTAAAGTCCGGTTTATAAACAGACATGCTTGCACCACCTACGGTCATTGCGGTGTTGAGTGCAACCTGTAATCTGGTGGCGCCAAAGCGTGCGTTGTGTTGCATTACAACGAACAACGGACAATGTCCAGTGTTGTCACCGTTGCCGAAATTTTAATCTATCGATGAATCGATACTGTGAAGGAATTTGTATTCAGTAGTCGTATTGATTTGTTATTAAGATTGTTCCAGTAATGATGATTTGTTTATAATACGACATAGCGAGAAAGTGTTTTTTAAGCAAATTGAGCTGACTTCTGATTCTTTAACAGTAAGATTAGTCTTCTGCCAGCACTTCTTTATCTCCATCGATATACTTCTACTTTTAAATCATCGTAGTCCAACGAGAAAGCCGTTAATTTAAATATGTTGTATACATTACGTTCGTATGTTATATGCATCAAAATTGAAAGTGTAACGAATGTCTGAAAGTTACTGAATAATATCTATTAAAATTATGATAAGGTAGTTTACTTATGAATATTTTGTGAAATCAAGACCACCTGTTACTATTCACACCAACACAACCTACCAATACTTTCATTCGATATAAAAAGTGAGGAAAACAAAAAACTTTAAATTTACAAAATTTAAAGTTGAATTAAAGAACAAAAAAGACAATATTACAAATATTTTATAACGTAAAAGATTAAAACATACATACATAATACACAATACCATTACAATACACACATCATACAGAACCGTACCTCATTATATTTGACGATTTTTTTTTCATTTGAACCTTTATTATTGTACTTTATTTTATTCCAATTTATTATTTCATAATATATTTTAATTCAATATTAATAAATTGTAAAATGGCCCCCACAAATATGTAAAAATCCCCAGCACGGGTAAAGAACCACCTAGTGAGGCTCACATTTTCAAATAACGTTTTAAAATATTTAACGTTATTGTATCTAATAAAATAAATAAATAACTATTTCCGTCTTATAAATATTGATACATTGATGTTTTATGTAAATGTGCCTACATTGTTCCTACTGAAATTTTCAGCGAAGCTTTTCAGCACTTAATTTAACATGAAAGTCAGCTACCCAGCTTTTTAACTAAATGCCCTTTTTGCATATCTAATGGTTAATTATTTTTCTCTTAATTGCCCTTTCCTTCTATACGCTTTTTCACTTAAATTGTATTAATTCCTTCTCTTTGTCAAATGAGCCTATCTGATTCTTTGTTCCTTTTCTGCTTGATTGAGTTCGTTATCTCCCTGAAAATTTCCATTATCACTGAGATGTTTCAATTTCCAAGCTTAATTGCGTAATGCGTTTTCATTATAAAATTTTAAGGCTTTTGAATGAAGCAAATGAACTTGGTTAGATTGTAAACATGTTTCTGAAGCTATCTCTTAATAAATGCAATTTAAATATCTTTTTAATTTTTTGTGAAATCAAAAAATTTTAAATATCTTTTTAGTTTTTTGTGAAATTTAAAAATTTGAAATATCTTTTTCGTTTTTTGTGAAAACCAAAGAAGAGGGATTTTTAATTATTTGTTAATTCGTTTCGTTTGAAAACTATGAAATGATATTGTTTTTAAAATATAGTTTTAAGTCAGTTTTCTACAGTGTGCAGAAGTTTCACTAAAATAGGACTTTAATCTTGGTAATTGTTTTTGATTGATATCGCGGGTTGTGTATTGCACACCCTATACAACCAGTGTGGAACAAAACTGTTATTTTTTTTTGCTGAAGGCAATCATTTAGTTAAAATTAGTTCATGAAAAATCCAGGTAAACTTAAATTTCATGTTAATATTTTTATTGCCTGAGTGAAATTTATATTCCTTTAGTTTTTTCAAATTATTTATTTATTCACTGTTTTGGATAGCCTTGCTATGTCTATCGTGGCAGATTTCTTTAAACGTGGCACAATTTCTTTGATGGTTGACTCCACAAGGCTGTTCGAAACGCTTTCTCAAAAAGACGACTAATTGCAACACAGTTCGATGACAACAATAAAAAACATAAAATTATTATTATTTGATTGCATAATTACATTTTAGATCCATCGTCGTAAAATAGGCTTATTATAAGTTCTCACATTAGATATATTCAAAAAGTTAAAATGATTGAAGCCTCAATCTCTTAGATATAAAATGCAAAAAAAATGCATCAACTAGTCATGCTGCTTTCCTAATGTAACCATTTTGAATGTGAAAGTTGAAGGCCCAAATAATACAAGACTACCAAGAAATAAGCCCCTGGTCTGACATGATACTAATCTGATGTACGAATGCTTAAGTGAACTATGCAGATCATTTTATGGGCGCCTTAAGATAACTATAAAGAAATGCTGCACAATTTCAACGGTTGTCTGTGAATAGTAAAAATACAGGTTACCTCTTACTTTTAGTTTAGTTTTCGCCTCTAAACAAAGCAGAGATCTGATGTCTGTTAGTATCTACCGCATTTAAGTTACAACTGCTCCCAACCGCCTGGACCTAGTAAGACTATGGCCTCCCCAATTTGGGTGTATGTTGCGAGGTTGAAGGTGGTGGGGAGGGGAAGATGTGGAAGAGGACTGTCGAAATTACCTGGCTTTTCGGTTCTGGTCACCAAACACGGCTAAAGCCATTTCAAGCAAAGTATCGAATCTAAATGGTGGTCTTTCACCAGGATGGTACTAAAAGTATCTATCACTCTGGAACGTCCCGCAATTGTACGATAGATTATTGCAAATGAATAAATAATTGAGAGTTAATAAAAAAATTTCGAACAAAATTTACTTGCGCACGTCGGGATTTGAGCTCACGACCTCCAGATTCGTAGCCAAGGATCGTAACCACTCATTCTCGAAGGTCGTCAAAAGCAGAAAAAAATAATCTGAGCTCTGGCGTCTTGAAATTTGCACAGCCTTTATGTCTGCAATTTGACGAATGACGGGCAATTTCTTGAAATATATAAACTAAAATTGAAACTGAGACTACATATATCGTTTATTACATTACTCTGCTTACCACAGCAAGATGCTGCATTCGCAAGAATTATTATATTTATACTGATTATTGGACCCACTAATTTTTAAAGATTAAAATAGATTTGTGATCTCGCTTCATTCCGTTCATAAGGGTAGGTTTTTTTCACCAAAGGCTTGACATTTCTCACCCTTATTATTGAATTTCACCCCTCATTGAATGCTTCGCTTTGACAGGATGATTCTTCACGTCATTTGTAAATCTCTTTGGATATTGCGAAGTTGGTTTCGAAAAATCGCACACGTGGGTCATGTACGACTGTTTAGATTTGCAGTAAGAGCTCTGGTTATTTTAGTACAAAACCAACCCCAAAGTTTACTTTAAGGGATCTGTTTGGAATTTGGAGCATTGATTGAATACTTTTGTCAACAATTTCCCCTAAATAGCACTACTTTAGGGATGCAACTAACGAAGTAATTTAATATTCATTCTAATTTGTTTTGCAGAACGTCATTTTCATTTTAAGTTCTACTATTATGCTTCCCGGCTGCACTCGAGTTTCAGCACGTTAATCATCCATTTTTTATAAAATGCAAAACACACTTTGTAAATTGAATTAATAATGACAGCCAACCGGGTTTCGCTTATCTCAAGCTTCGTCAGGGCTTATTATATCAAGTAAAGATAATTACATACATATATATAAGAAAATAAAACAATGAGTGAAAGAGATACAAATAGAAAAGAACGCACCTTTTTGGTGACAGGAAGAGATAGAAATAAAATAGAGAGAGATAAAAATATTAGAGAGGATGGAATAGAGGGAGACAAAAATATTAAAGGATGGGTAGGTAGGGGGTGGGAGTAAACAGTGGGCGTGGGAGTTTCATTTAATAAATTATGTCACCCTAAAGTTTTTGCTTCCTTTGAAAATATCATTTTTTTTGTTTAACAAACAATATATTATGGCATCTTGTCTTATTTGCTCATTGAATATTACAAAGTTCCATGGTTTATAATGAGAATGACTTGATGGCAATATGAAAATAGTTGCGTTAACCTAGCAATTCTAGAACGAAAAAAGTTCCTTGTGACGTCAGAGCTCACCGGTCGAGAGTTTATTAGTGGAATAACGAACAGAGTTTTTGCTTTATCGTGATTAATCTTTTGGGTTATTATTATCAGGGCAGATGTTGGACAGATAATGAACACTGTATGTCCGAATCGTCGTCTAAAGGAAGAAACGCAACCGTCTAAAGGAAGAAACGCAACACGGCATAATAACCCAATAAAATGCGATAATATGCTTTCGGAAGCTATTGTGAAATGGACCAAAAAAAATTGTGCTTTCGAGTAGCACTATCAGTGCTAAGAGGGTGAAACATTCGTGTAATGTGTATTGTTTTAAATTATATTTTTCTATATTTAAAATTCTTACGACTCCAAATAAAATTTTAAAAGGAATGCCAGTACTTTATATACGTTGTATCATGAATACGAATTGCGATGAACAAGGTTTTAAGGTGACGAAATTGAAGAATAAACCACAGGTGTCGAGTCAGTGGGTTAGTTGGTTGTTAGTTGGCCACTGGTTCCTGGTTCACAGTTTCACAGCAAGATGTTAATGTGAATATTGACCTTGTCCCTCTCCTTTTTTGTACGATTAACGCGTAAAGTATCATCCTGATGATCATTTTGTATGCCTTATTCGAGTGATGATAGCATCCATTCAAAGCTCTGGTAAATCTGTAACTCTGATTTGGATTCCTGGACATGTTGGTATCATGGGTAATTATATTGCGGATGCCTTGGCAAAACAAGGAGCGTCCAACCCTGTTGTTACCCTCGTAAACCACATTCCCTTATCTGACATTTTTTCCATCATCAAAGAAAGATCCCGCAATGTTTGGTCAGAGTATTGGCACATTGCTAGTCAATCCAAGGGAGCCTGCTATGCCTCAATACAAAGGACTATACCATCAAAACCGTGGTTTCAGCAATTCCCTCATTTTTCCAAAAAAGAAATTTCTTCACTCATTCGAATGAGGATCGGTCATTGTTCCGTTCCTTCCCATCTTTTTAAAATTCACGTCCTTGACTCCCCAGATTGTACATTCTGTGGTCTAGAAGTGGGAACTTTAGATCACATATTTTTTGGTTGTCCCTCTCTAAACAAATATCCTCTCTTCTATCAAGCCTTAACTAAAATTGCCTCCCCTCCATTCAACATTTCATCTCTTTTAAGTCTGAACTCGACTCCAATTTTCATTATAATTTTGAAATTTGCCTATTTAAATAAAATTAATATTTAAATTCACCTTTCAATACACCTTTCTCAATAATTTTAAATGATGGCCAAGAACACCCTTGAAGGGTGAAAGCCAGAAATAATGGAAAAAAAAAAAAAAAAAAAAACGCGTAAAGTATGAACCCCGAGCATGTGTACCTATGTATTTCGGTCCATCAGTGACTGCACTGTGTTGTGTTTGACATGGAAATAGATTGAAAGGATTGCAGGACGCGAGCCCTTAGTAACTCAAGTGGTGTTACAACACGTCTTGTTAGAAGTATAGGGTGATAATGAACACAAAATTTTGAAAATAATTACATAATTTTTTGTGGCACGCTCCCTTTTCCTTAAAACAATTTTCGTTTAAATGAAAATTCCAATTTTAAATATTGTCATTTGAAGAGATAATCCGTTAAAAATGTGTTGGCCTATCCGTGTGTCTTTCTTTTCTTTCTTCTTCTTTTTTTCTTTATTTTTCTTTAATTGATTGAAAATTACATGTATGTATTTCTTTCTTCAATAAATTTCATTGTTTCTAGGAGACAAAAAGGTTTTATTATTTTGTTTAGGTAATATATTATTTATGTTTAACTAACATTGAATTATTATTAAAGTATACCTTTTATTTCTAATCTTTATTTTTCCGTACCAATATCGACCTAGCCTATTTTAAATAATAATAATTATTATTTCATATTTTTATTTTTTACACGTTATACAGTGTTATAAAGAATAATATTAGTAACATTTCCTCACTATAAAGATACAAGGCTCTCGTGTGTGGTGAGGGAATTTTATATCAAATCGTGTAAGTAAGTAATAATAAAAAGCTAAATACCACTTCCTATATGTATATAAGTAAATATTGTTCAAATCTATTCTAAAAAAGAATTTTACTGCTTTAATAGAGTAGGTTCTTTGATCGTCGGAATTAAATTTAACAATAAGCAACCATTTTTGCAACCAGCGCTCACCACAGAATTCTCAATATTATTGGGGACACAAAAATTACAATTCATGAATGTTGTTCAAAGTATGAAAAGTTAAAATTTTGGAATTGTTGGTCTCTTTCTGTTCACCTTGTCGCTAGGCCTTCATAAACATGTTACCGCAGGAGGAATGTCCAATAAAGTCCGCATTAGCTGGGCCACCCTGCAATGGGTCTACATTTGGTAAGGTCAGCAGGCCGCCAACACTCCCAGTCCTAACAATAGTCCTCCTCGAACCCTTTTGGGACCCCTTGCCAACAGGTTAATAGGCCTTGTTTTACACGTCAGTGGTGTGTTCAAAACACTTTGAGAATTTGAAGTATAACGACGCTCTGTGAAACATCTTTGATGGTGCAGACTGCAGAAACAACGATTAAGAACGAATCTCATATTAATTCTAACTAGCTGACGTGTACCCGGCGTTGTTGGGTGTTATCCTTGTGAGATAGACGTATACCGTCTAGGACTTTTCTGTGTGTCTTTTTAAGTTATACAATTCCGTAGTGCATTATTTTGATGTACAGGGTTTTCCAATAAGAGGTGTTATTTTGAATAGCCCGCTATTTCGGTAGATGTTACTTTTGAAGCTGTAATTTTTTTAACATTTGACAAGTAGAAACTACGCCATTAATAAAAATGGAACGATACACGCTTCAAAAACGCATCGAAATTATTAAAATTCACTTGAGTGAATCAAATGCAAATCATCTTGAGTGATGAGGCCCATTTCCACCTCGGTGGCTTCGTCAACAAGCAAAATTGTCGCATCTGGGGCTCTGAAAACCCAAGAGTTATTGTTGAAAAGCCTCTGTATCCTCAACGTGTGACTGTTTGGTGCGGTTTATGGTCCGGCGGAGTCATTAGACCTTACTTTTTCGAAAATGAGGCTGGAGCAACAGTTGCGGGGAATAGATTGCGCTATCGAGAGATGATTAATGATTTTTTATGGCCGGAATTGGATGGTATTGATCTGGACAACGTTTACTTTCAACAAGACGGCGCTACGTGCCACACAAGCAACGAAACCATTGATCTTTTACGATTGAATATCAAAATAACACCTCTTATTGGAAAACCCTGTATTTAAGGTTTAGCCAGCGTTAGCAATGTAAGCGCCCAAAAATATTTTTTACGACTTAATTACAAAATATCGACTTCTCAGCTTTCTATAAATATAACATATATATAGCACGTATTATACATATAAACCTTCCGGGAGAAATTCCCTAAATGATAGTGAAAATCATTTCAAAATCCGTTTCGTAGTTTAGAAGAACTAAGCGCAAACAGACAGACGCGGATAGCGACTTTGTTTTATAATATTGAGAGATTGTCCTTGAGGTGATCTTGCACAAAAACGGCGCTATAGAAATCACCCAAATATTATTTATTACAATATTTTTCATACAGTTTTCAATATTTTATGTAACTATCCTCGTATGTGTCAAAAAAAATTCAATAAAAAAAATAAATAATATCAATATTAAGTAAAAGAGACTTTTTTTACATGGCTCTTTCTACCTGAAGTTGGCTGCGTTCAATTTTATGGCTCTACGAGCGTTGAGATAGAAATATTCAGATTATATAGTAATGCTTTTTATTTTAAAAAAAATAAGAAAATCACTTTAAAAAAATACTGAAATTCGCATTATTTACCCGAAAATTACGACAAATGGGAAACTGGAAAAACTCGCGTTTTTCACGAAAAAATTACGATTTTCGCGTTATCGCAAATGCGAAACTTTCAGATTTCTAGTGGATTAAGACTATCATTGGTGATTAGTAGCGATTACATAGGTATTTCGAGTGAATAATTAATAAATTCTAAAGTAATTGTGAAATAGAGAAACAGATTTAGGTGAGGAAGGGCTGAAAGAATTTTATTTGGTATTACGCCGAGCCGGGCTTTTGCATGGATTTTAAAAACAGAATACATCTAGTGAGCTATCGAAAATTGTACAAAAAATGAAGCATGATATAACAGTAAACTGATAAACTGAATATAAAATAATATTAGTAAAACATGTAACAGTAACATAAAAAAATATAGAAGCTAGAACAATACTACATGTAAGACAAATCACTAAAACAACATTACAAAAGCTATTCTAATTTGTAGGATTCAACAAAGTGCTGATATAGATTACGCTTAATTCTATAAATTGTGTCAACAAATATATCAACAGTACCCCCAAACTTGTTGTCCAGATCATGCATCCTATTGGTTAGCGAAGAGTTACGTGATTATTCACCGGAAAGGTGTTTAATCCGAAGCCGTAAGTAAAATTGATGGATTTTTAATGATTATATCTTTATTACTGACAATTTCTTAATTTCATCCAGTTTGAATGATTCTTATCTCTATTATCGACGGAGTTCATCAGTTCATTCATTCATGAAAACATCTAAGATATGTTTAAAAAAATTGTGTTTCAAAGATCTTGCGTGTAAATTGATTTCGAGTTTAAAATAATCAATTCATTCGACGTTACATAGCAGATCTTTTAATTCTAATACATTTCCCGAATCACTTATCTTTATAATAAATTTATCTCTGAACTGCTCGGATTTCCAGTAAAATAATGTTTAATGAGTTAACCCAAGATTTAATGTCGGCGAATGGACTATTTGCGTTTTGGTATCCAAAAAGAAAACTATCTACGATTATTTATAATCATTGATATTGCGAGAAACGTGAATTAAATTGGTATTTTTTCCTGTTAGCTATAAACGAGTCAATTCTTTATTATGTATTTAAATTAGATAGTATTCTAAGGGGCCATTACGAACCCTTGATAATATGGCTTAAATTCTCCACATTTTATAAGAATTATGCTGGGAAATATTTCAGATTTTTACTTGGAATTTGCGTTTGTGAACGCCGATGAATGTGAAAAATTCTCTTTATTAAGTTTTTTTTTTATTTCGAAAAGTTTCAAACAAAAGGGGTTGAAATTTTTAGCGTTTTTACCCAGCTTAGCCTAAGATTTAAAAATCATTTTTTAAAAACCAAATATGAAGAAAACAGTAATAAATATGACGTCTCGTTATTTTTTAATGATAAACTGATGTTTATAAGACAAGGTTTTTTATGCATAGCCCAAAGGATTATAAATTATTATAAGAAATAATTGTTAGTTAAAATATTAGTACTTATTGAATTATTTAGCGGGTTGGGAATAAGCTGAAGTAGGTTAGTGGTTCAGAGCACCTAACTGGCAATCAGAAGGTGCGGGTTCAATTCCCGTCGGCGGCATTTATTTTTACTCGTTTTCAATTTGTATGGATATTTCAGGCGAATAATTATTGCTTGAAATAATTTGTTATGACGTCTCGTCTTTTATTACATTTAAATCGATATTTAGGGCGGCTTGCACCATAAGTTAAATTTGGTTTAAATATCATTTTAAACACATAATTTGATTTAAGTCAACTTGGCGTCTTGCACCACAAAATTTAATTCGTTAAATGCGTTTAAAGAACTGTCAAAGTTAAATACCCAAAATGGGCTGTTTAACCGAGTTAAACGTGTTTAGCTCTACTCACAAAGCAGTAATGTCATTTTTTTAGTTTATCCTTTCGATTTCTGATTGTCGTTAAAATCTATCTCATTTTAATTTGTATTCACAATGAACATTTGGGATTTGTTTTCTCACGATGATGGAGAAATTATAAAATTATGGAAATTACAAATAAATTATACTTATATATATAAGTAGACCGTTTATAGTCAGAGAAGTAAACACAAGAACAAATTTATTTGAAACACTCAGTGCCAGGAAGTTTCAAAGAAGATTTCGTCTCAGTAAAGAAACGACATCATTATTAGTGCAAGAAATTGAACCTCAGTTAAAATTCAACACCCGTAAAAACATCAGCGAGGTGCTCGTAACTTGGAGCTAACACTCTTTATCGAGGAGTACTTTGCAAGGTTGTAAACTTCTAATCATACCTACCTACAGCATTCTCATAATACTCTAAAACAATATAATATGTAAAAGAAATAAAAAAAAAAACAAAATTACTCGGATAATTGTTTTTATTTTTAATTCCAACAACAGAAGCTCTTTTTGTCTTATTTCATCATTATGTCTATTTGTTTTAACTTTTTCTTCATAAAATAAATGAACACACTATTAAACCACACAAACAATCACAAAATATTTTGACACTTCAAGTAAAATGAAACATCGTAGCTGTTTTATTTACGCGTTAATGGCGGTAACCAGGCGGTAACTGTTTTACCGACGCGTTAATTACGTTTAACTAAAATCGCCACCCAACTGCGTGGTGCAGGACACGACTAAACGCATTTAAGTTAAATGTATTTAACGTCTTAAATTCGTTTAGTCAAATAAAATTTAAGATTAAATTTGCGATAGTTGGTGCAAGCCGCCCTTAAAAGCATTTCTGCTGTAAATAGGCCAATATTGGCTTTTTATCTTTTTTAGGTACAAGTGGACTCTTATAAATATGTACTTATTTTCCTGAAATAAAAACAATATTTTTTGTTAAAACCACGAATTTTTATTAATTTTAAGACCGACCGGTTTCGCTACACTCGAGCATCGTCAGGGTACAAAATTAAACTTAAAAACTCAGTTTAATTTTGTACCCTGACGATGCTTGAGTGTAGCGAAACCGGTCGGTCTTAAAATTAATAAAAATTCGTGGTTTTAAACAAAAAATATTGTTTTTATTTCATTAAAATGTTAAACCACAAAGTGATTGCTTTCTACGAAAATATACTTATTTTCCACCCATTTTCCAATAATCGTTTACCTTTTTAACGAGAGATTAAATACAGTTATCTTGGTATAATCTTTTTTTAATATCGTTCTTATTGTCAAGATTTAGATCTCGGTTTCTTTAATGATAGAGACATGGTATTCCTTACGTGTAATCCTGTGGGACTTTCTAACGGTATGACTTGCTTAATAATGTAATAATGTTCTCCCTTCTGCATTTATTGACATCTTTATAACCGTTCATTTATACATTAACACTCCCGCACTGAGTTCTTACAGCCCCATTTAATTTAGATTCTGGGTGTCAATTCTGAAAGTCGTTCCTTTCTAACCCATTAGGAATACCCAACAAAAATGTTAACAAGGGTCTCAATTTTCTTTATAATGTAATGTTATTATTCGTATTTTACTTTTAACACACTGCTTTCTTCCTCTTTAATGAGATTATTTGATTAAATTATTATGTTCATCTTCTTTCTAATCGTACGAGTGTATCCATTAGATTCCTTGTGTTGAATTTTGAACATTATCCCCAACTTTAATGTATGGTTTTATTTCTACACTGGTCGTTTTCTAAAGACATACGTTTCCTCTTTTTCATTAAAAAGATACATCGGAATTTCTTTTACCTTCAACTAACCATTGAAAGTGAAAAGTTACACAACACGTCATGTCCCATAACTTTGCCGCGAACAGTAAAGACACTATGGAAGAATTCGAAGATCAAAAGTAAAGATTTCACCTTTTGTCCTCTGATATTAGGACTCATCCTGCCTCTGAGAGATCCGCTATAACCTCTCTTTCCGTTATTTTCGTCGTTTTTGAGAAAGAGGGAGAGATTAAATCGGGGCACTCGATGGTAGTATCATAGCGGTGCATTGTTTATTCTGAATATCATGATCACCAGAAAACGGTTCTTGGAAACTCTCGTTTTCAATGTTATTATTTCAATCAAAAGGACATAAAATGGACCCCACGCGTTAGCATCAAAACCAAAAGAAACGGAGCCACCACATGAAAATGAATGAGATTATCCTAAGGCAGCATTAATAAAACTCTTCTTCGTCTTGTGACTTTTTTGCATAGTGTCTTAATAAGTTTGCTTCAGATTCGTTTACAATATAACGCTTTATTGTTTAGTTTATCAATCAAAGAGCCATTAAGATGGACCCCACGCATTTAGCGTCGACGGCGAGGCCACCACGTGAAAAAGAATAAGACGTTCTTATGGCAGCTATTCACATCGTATTATGTCTGGCGACTTTTTTTACAAAGTGGTCCAATGATTTTGGTTCAGATTCGAAAGCCGAACTTTACTACGTCATTAAACGTCGATGGAATCCGATCCGTGCATTCATTAATCGAAGGGGTTCGTATCGCCCAGCATTTAGGCAAGCCGAATTATTGCTTGTTCTTTATTTAGCCACACGCAACAGTCAGGGCTTTTGTGTGCATAATAAAGCCATTTTTGATTTTTTTTCCCATGTCCAGCCTCAATCTCAAAATCACAAAGTTGTCCTTTTAAATACACTTCTTCAATATTTGCAAAATTAGTTGGTCGCGTCATTTTAAATTAAAGAAAAATAACTAACTTATTATTCACCACTGTTTTAATAATAAACATTATGAACGTGTTTCAAAACAACAGGTTTCTTTACCGGGAATGTTGAATATTTTCAGATTTTAGTTTTCACCAAATCGGTGGAGTATATATATATCATTAGTACGATGCGCGACGGTTTAGTTATAGATCTGAGCAGTGGCGTGCACAGAATTTTTAATCAGGGCAGGCAGTAGGAAAAACAGCGAATAAAAAAAGTATACGGATGTTGCAAGTTTTCGCTAACACTGGCTGCTGACTTTAGATGATGTTAGTAAGGATATCAACTTAATTTATGCATATTACAAGCCTGTCACTGAATTATTAACAATTCTATCTTTTTCACCGCACAATTAAACGAAAGAAAACCAACTTAATTATGATGATTAATTCGTTGTTAAAATTGTTGTACTAGTAAGGGTACCGACAGATGTCACTGATTGCTGCATTTGTGATATGTACCAAAAGTCACGGCCTTTTCGACAATAACACAAAGCAGTCGTCCCTTCATGAAGCATACCACACACGAGTACATTTTTGTGTCGAATGAAGACAACATTTTTTTAACATGACGTGTGGTCGTTTGCATATTGTGCCTTTGATACATTCACTAATTACAACGTTGATACCATAAAGTAAAGTGAAACATTTAGAAAGTATCGATGGATTTCTTGCAATAATTTTATAATGTAGATTAAGGCAGTGCTTATATGAACTGCACGCCCCTGGATATGAGGTTTCAACTCTATTGTTGATTTATGGATATTGTGCTTGTATTATTTGCATGATATGGAGATTTAAATACATACATTATAATATTTTATGTTTTTGTTTATTTAAATTATGTATTGTTTTATTTAATTTGAAAGCTCCTGGCTTTTACATGCTTAAGATAAGCATCTCGTAGATCACTAACGAACTCTAGTACTTAACCAGCCCCTAGGGTCCCCGGGTCAGCCCGGGTAGTTATGCAAATGCCCCATCGTTTGATAGACCCCTACCACCTGGTAATGTGAATTCTGTAGTTCCAAATAATAAAAGTAAGAGTGATTTTAAAAAATACACACGTATATGAATGGTTACAAAATTTAAAAAAAACGAAATGTAATAAAAAGTGATTTATTGTGAGTTTAGTGGCATTTTTTCCTAGTTGTGTATCTGACCAATGCCCGATACGGTATCGTGTACATTGTTTATTCGTGTTTTCTTTGTGTTATGGATTAGACTCGTTGACCTTTTCGTAAAAAATCCAATACCGGGATATGTAGAAAAAATCTACCCTTCAAGAACAAAGTTTTTTGTTCTATAATACATTTATTTTTATTATTAAATATACATATATTTGTTTTGAGTGAGGATTTCTCTTACTTCCCAAGCCATGGCTATTTACTACTGCGAATTTTAAAAATGTTTTCAAACAATGAAAATTGAACCTTCCTCCCCAGTGACTGACTAAAATGAGTGAACCGCGCCATAACTTAAGCCAAATCCTAATTGGATGGTTCCGAGATTTATTTCGTATATTAACTTTTTTTTTTTAAATTTGCCGGTAACCCGGGCGTTTATTAACCTCAATATTTGTTTACAAATTATGTGCGCTACCCGACTCACTAGACAATATCTGTTCTGAGCCAGGTAGCAGTATCTACCATTACATATATCAATAAAAATAAAAGTGAATAAAAATACAAAGTAAATAAATAAAAATACAAAATACAGGAAAAAGAAACGTAATTAAAAAATAAAAGATTACCTAGATAAAATAATCTAAATATAAATTATTACATACATATGTAACAGTAATTGAACATTCTTTTTTTATATATATATATATATATATATATATATATATATATATATATATAAATCCCGCCACCGATGTGGCGACCTTTCACTTCGCATCCTTTTGACTACCACCGCTTATGGTAGGTTTAGAAACAAAAACGCTGTGAATGTTCACTTATATATAGTTATAGAATAAAGTGATCGTAACAGAATTTGCCATAAATCGTGTTTTAAGGGTATTCATATTTTTGCAAGGTACATACATTTTAGAGTCTTTTGGACACCCTCTCATATTGCTGCCCTTTTGGTAACCGCATATATCTTACGAATATCATAGTACATTACGTTTTTAATAAGGCGTCCGTTCAGTACGAACATTTAACGACTTCCGTATATTCCCGTATGCCATACGTTTATATTCCGATGCTTTCAGAATCCTTTTAATTTGGTCTTGATTTGGCACCGGTGTATATCCTATGTATATAACGATACGCTGTCATTGAAAAGACGAGTCCATACAAACAAAGGTTAATTTGACGACATAATACATTAATTTAATGTGCTTGTCTAGAATGATGCAAATTTAATTTTAAAAGAATAGCATTCCGAAAATTCAAAATGGTGGACGATTTTATGATACATTTTATATTAGAAATAACAGAAAATAACGTAATTATCTCCCTTCACGTCTGTCAAAATTGACTATCGATTTTGGCTTGTATTTTAACGAACCGCTTTGGCTCTAGCGTTATGTTTGTCACCAATAAGTATTCTGACTTAGTAGCTGCCTTTCTACGATGGACGACAATTGCGAAAAGGTTTATTTCTTTAAAGAAAGATAATCATTCTCGGATTTCGTAAAACCTATCACTATTTAAAAATCTCCTACTACCGTCATTATAAGCGGCAGATGTTGGTTGCTTATTCAGTGATGGAGGACTTAGCCAGCCAATGAAACCAGCCAGGCCTTGACTGGGTGGGAACAAATGGTATTAGCCAAATGAATTGAATTCACTGACAGTGAAACCGTAAGGTTGGTAGAAAAGTAATTATTTTTCTATGCTTAGAAACAACAACGAAATTTTGCCAAATTTCATAGTTAGCGGCGGTCATCTCAAGTCAGGTCTCCAGCGACAAAATGTTTTCAAAACATCCGACAAAAACAAAAAGATTGGGACAGGGCCTATATATCCATCTACATGCATAATATATAAAGATGTTTGGTTTGGCTTTTTATACAAATCTACAGTTTTATTCCGATGTTGATGAAATTTGCATACTTGACGATAAGAATAAAATAAAAATTACTACCTACATCCGAATTCTAAAAATTGTGTGTAAAGCCCGGCTAATCTAATATAAATATGTTTCAAAATTTTATTTTAAAATCTGGGAACCCTTTTAAAATTAATCTCGCGATAAAGGCAAGATAATCTCTCTATATATCTAAACAACACAAAATCCGCATTAGTAAACTAATTATTTTCTCAACTTGTTTGGCGAACAATAAACTTATCACCGTAAATAAACAAGTTATTGTTTAGATAAAACTGAGTTGGATAAAATTATCACGTAATGGTCATATTATTATTAATTTGATTGATCCCCCTTATATTTATTGGAATCGGTTTCGTCAAAGCTAACAACATCTGACATTAGCGCCCTACCAAATGTTTGTTGGGCGATTGCAATTTTTTCTGATTTTAGATAAAACGATTTCGTTCATTGATATTAGTAATTATCACGAATATTATGTACCTATTTTATGACTCTATTCTACCATTCTAACAAGAAAAAGAGTTGAGTTAGTAATTTCATAAACAATTGATTAAGTAAAGGGACCATCGTCCATATTACATCTACTGTCAATAATCATTTTTCTTTTCATTTAGGACATAATTTTTGTTTTAATTTCCGGCAAATAATCATATTATGATGGTCCGATGCTCTGAAAGGAACCCGCTTGCACAGCGCGGGTGTAAACTGTGCAACCTAAAGTTTAAGTTTAGACTTACGGATTTCAATACTTTTGTTTGTGTGAAAGCACTATGAAATAATACATGATTTTACTTCAATGACAAGCCATAGATTATTAAGATAAATGTAATGATTACATAATATAAGTACTACAATAATATCCTGTTATTATCATATAACGTCATTCGATGTGAATTATGCTGACAAATAATAATATCTTTTGCATTTATTTTGAAAAAAAGTTATCCATCTGTTATATAGTTGGCCATCTTCCTAATATATTTATATCTGTCGCATGATTATTAGGTTTTCTTTAATTTTTTTGTGGTCTCGTGCTCAACAAATTGTTTTATTTATTTTATGTGTAATAACACTTTTTCATAATAATATATGAAAATCACTGAGGATACGTGTTCAAAGAATAGCTGGAATGCTTATAATAATTTCTCTATCATCATAAATAACATGAATCTTCGTAGACTCTACCGGCTACCCAGATTTCAACTTGCCAATTAAAGAATATTGTACTATTATATCTATCTTTTACATATCATATTTTATTTTTTATGTACTTTTTTTACACAGTTATTATTATATTATGTACTTTAAACTTGTCATACTACTTTGCACAACTTACCTATAAAAACGTACCTAAATTTGTAAAAGACTTTATTGTGTGGCATTTAAAAAAAACAACATAAGATGAAATAAATGATCTGTCTTTGAAAAAATATTAATGTCACGTGATATTTTAAGATATAATAAACGAATAATCCTGCCATAAGCTAGTTGTAATTTCAGTCAATTCAAGTCCTGGGGAAGGTTACTTGCTAATTCATCAGTTATGCTAATCCTGAAAATCCTCGAAGGGTGTCGTTGTAAGGATATGCCATAGTATCACCATACCATAGTTTCAGCGCCCATGAGGTGATTTTTCAAAATACGATGCTCTAAATATTATCCAATTATTATTATGCACTCTTAGGACCGGTTGTTTCGGAGAATTTGAATAATTCATCAAATTTCAACGCTCATTTTCAAGTTCTGTGAAAGATTTTTTCAAGTTCTGTTTTTATTTCAGTTTTGTCAAGCAACTAGCCTACAATCATATAGTAACAGAACTTGAATAGGACTACTTTCACAGAACCCGAAAATGAACGTTGAAATTTGATGAATTGTTCAAATTCTCCGAAACAACCCGTCCTTAGTGTACACTGTTCACACTTAAGCACGTAGGAACTACCTACCTAGTAAAAAAAATATATTGATTATTTGTAGAGTGTTTGTGAAAAACCACTTCAAGGGCCTAAGATATAACTTATTGCAGGAAAAAAATGTTTACTTTACTTAAACCCATTTTTTACATTGAGGCCCTGAGGAATATAATTTACTTCTGGGCCTGAACATGTCTTTTTGAGGAGAGGAAAGACTGTAGATGGGTATTAAAGAGACCCATGATGCATGAGGGAGGAAAAACAGAGGCCGGCAAATCATTCCACAATTACTTAATTAATGTATTGATCAATAGATTAATCAGTAGATATATACACAATGCAATTTGCATACGTAAAATATTTCTCATGTAGAACAATAAACACATTAGGGAATACAGGTAGGTATACGAACCAAGTTTTGAGGTTATTTAGAGTAATTAAATATAAATACTGTTTTTACAATATTATTCAATAGAAAAATTCATATTGTCATGCTATGCTATGCTTGAAAATCTATTCTGCAGTTTGGTATCTTGAACAATTCGTGTCATGATGACGACTACCTACTGCTCAAGTTTTCAGGCACGTAAATGTCAAATAATTCCAAGAGTAATAGGCTATCAAATAGAGATACGCACTACTTTATTAAAACTAAGTATTGCAAGATATGTATGACGATTTTTTCAATTTTTTTCAATGTACCTACCTGCCCAGCTGCCTACCTACCTAATTAAAGTCAACTCTTTCTTCGGATATTTCCTTAACCTTATCTGTATGATTGGTGGTTGGCTGAGTGTTTTACACCCGCATAGGGGAGGTTTTCCTTGAGCAGTTAGAGACAAGAGTTTAAGTTCAAAGTGTCGCTTATGGGTGGATTCATTAAGTCTGAACTGTACGCGGCATTGCACAGTGCTGAAATCCCATACATGAATAGGTACAAAATTAAAAATGGAAACACAAATTGTCGCATAAATAAATAACACTCCAGCAGGTTTGGTGACTAGTGCATGGCGCTAATTAGCAAAGAACTATTTCTCAAAAATAATCTTAGGTAACTATGACAAGGTAATTAGACAATATTAAAAGTTAGGTTGCTTAACCATTTATTTTACAAAATTCAGAGTTCGAGCATCAGTGTACTTATATTAATATTTGTTTTTTGTATTTAGTTTTTGAGTATGGAGGCTACTAACAAAGAATACCCATATTATTAACTAAGACTACCAAAACATTAACCAAGATTAACTTAGATAAACCAAGATAAACTAAGATTAATCAAGTTTAACCGATAATAACCATGATTAAAGAAGATTTTTGTAAACCTCTCGGTTACAAATTATTATAAGCAATATTATTGTAAGAGAAAAAACTTACAAATTGAAAAAGCTCCCGAGAAAAAATACATGTCACCAATGGGACTCGAACCCACGGCCTTCTGATTACCGGTCGGCAGCTCTACCACTGAACTATGGCGGCTTATTTAATACCCACCAAATTAGTCAATTAATCAAGACATATATCTCGACGCCCTTAAGTGGGAGAATTAAACACTTATAATTCCTTTACCTACAAAAATGAAGTTGGTTTTTTCAGGTAAGAAAAAAATTAATAAGCAATAATTTTGCTTGCAGAACACTTAGTACACATTGACTAATTTGGCGGGTATTAAATAAGCCGCCATAGCTCAGAAGTAGAGCTGCTGACCGGTAATCAGAAGGCCGTGGGTTCGAGTCCCATTGGCAGCATGTCAATTTATAGGTGACGTTTCGATAGATAATTTTGCCTTAACTCACTTACGGTAAAAAAAACTTCCAAGTGTAACCGCAGCCTTACAATAATTATTGCTTATAATAATTTGCAATCCTTTGTGCTATGCATAAACCTTACCTTATAAACATTAAGTTAATTCAAAAGAAAATTAATAACCTCTCTGTTTGCTGTGTTATTTTAATTTTTGTTTGTTGTATTTGTTTATCTAATATAGTTTTATTTTTATTATTACTAACTTTACTTTGTTTTAAAACTTTCTGTGATGTTAATATTGTACTACCTACATGTAAAACCCCTCAGGACGCTTGTACACCCACTTGCAGTTATATTATTTTGTTCTTCTACTTTTTACGTCTATTAGTACATTTTTTAATTGAATACCACACAAGAGTCTCAATCGCTCCCGTCTGGAGTCAGTGAGACTATGGCCTATCCCCAATTGGGGAATGTTGTGAGACTGAAGGTAGGTGAGGGGAATGAGACGAGGAAGAGGAAGGTGGGGAAGTACCAGGATATTCAGTTCTGGTCACCAAACACAGCTAAAGCCATTCCAAGCTAGCTTAACACACTTTAATCGGGAAGGGTAGTTCTTCCCGTTCGCGTTCGGTCGATTGATGCATAACGTCGGAAGTGAATTTCTACCTTCTGCGCCCGCCTCATTTCAATGGCAGAAAAGAAGAAATTATCCGATGTTTTTATATGAATATTATAAACCAATCTCTCTGTAAAGGTTCCAACTATACGTACGTAATTATCAAATTGTAATGCAAGTCTTTTTTTAGTATTTATCTTGGAGTCTTTTGTGTACATCGATATTTCAACTAAAATGACCTATATTATTAACACCTGACACTTGATAGGTATTGCGTTTGAAGTACAATGAAATAAGTAATTTAGATAACATATTCTGTTATTATAATAGTTCAATTCCTGGAACGAGAGTTTTTATGTCCCTGGAACTCGAAACAAATCTCTCTATCTCGGTTCCGCACCCACTCAACTACCGAGTGTCTGGCGCATCTAACAAAAGCAGGTATCGGCGAACACAGTAAGACGGACCATAATAAATATTTACAAGTGCATGGCAGTTTTTAAAAAGCAAATTGTCCTACGGTTGTGTTCCGAGGAGATTATTTAAAATTTCATTTTAAAAAATAACCAATATTATTAGCATGTTCCGATGGTTTTTTGGGTGGCAATTGCACACGTGGTATTTGAATGGGTAATAATGTGTTACTCTGACGATACTAGAGATGTGGCAATTGTTTTTGTTTTTATAATGATTTGGGCTTGGTGAAAATATAATAATTTGTAGTTTTATAAAATTGAAACCTAGTTTATACTTTAAAAATTGAACCCTAATGACCCAACAATGATTTTGTTTTCGATTTATTAAGTTGCATTAGAAATAATACTTGGTTTTCGGATAGAAATTTTATAGCTTGGGTATGCTGAGTTAGTATGTAGAAAATTTTATTAAAATATTTCCATTATTTTCGAAGATATAGCGATTTAAAACAAATTAAAGAAATTCGCACGGGACCTTTATTTTCGCCCATTTTCAGCGGTCTGCCGGCGAAAAAATAACCCGATCAAAGTGTGTTAATAAAACACCACAACATCATACAAATAAGAATACTGAAGGGGTAAATAAAATCATATAAATAAGTTGCCTTCGTGTGGCGTAGCTGAAATTTTATAAGTACTTGAACCCCGAAACAGCCGTCACAATAATAAATACAAAAATATTTGCAAAACTCAGTTAGGTATCTGTTTTTTCCGGAATGCGACAATTCCTATTCCAAATAGTTTTTGTCATAAGAATTATATTTATCGTCATTTCTTTTTTAAAAGTAGCATAAAAACATATATTATTTCCTCACATGTTCACAAATAATGTCATAGCCTTATATTGTAAAGTACAGTAATATTTTTGGCATGGTATATTTATAAACACGGTGTCTTACAACTATATTATGAAATTCTAAAATGTTGCATTGTAAATATCATTTTTAGGACTTATTTTTAAGCGTTAGGTAAACTACTTACTGAAACCCTTATCTATTGTCTATCTCAAGTAGGAAAAGCAATAAATCTCCAACATTATATGGCAGCTTAAAATTAGAAGTGTTGAAGTCCCACCCGCTATATCACCGTCCGAACCATAATAAAATTAAATTTGAATCTTCCGAAAAAAATATTTACATTGCTAACGTCATGTTCAATATCTTTTATATTATTATTTCTGTTTTACTCTGTACCCACTTATATTGTACCTACTTTTTATTTTCAACTTATTTTTTTAAAATTGTTTTTTATTTAAATTTATTTAGGAAACTTATAGTCGTACAGTGAAATATAACAATAAACATGAATATGTTATAGACCAATTAAATTCCATGAAATGTTAAAGAAGTACATAATATTATTAAAGATACAGTTTTCGCATGGTTATAGGTACTAATTGAAAATAATAAAACAAACTACGGAAGACAAACGAATCAGTTAATTTATTAATTATTAAATGTGCGAGGAACTTTTGATTTCATCACTGAACACATGATCCTTCCTGAAAGATTCGTAAGTATCTTCGACTCCACACGAAGTAAAGTTCCCTCCACATAATAGTATAATTTTCCCAAAAGTAAAAGTATTTTTAGTTATTAATTATTAATTTAGTGAGTTGCAATTTATTTGATTTCAAGTTGAAAATCTCGTAAGGTATTAGAAGTTTCACACATACGTCCTATTATAGAGTTTTGCGCGTATTTGGATTTACAGTGAGATATTCTAAATAAATCGTTCGATCTGGTGTTTTGTTTGGGGCAACGAAATGCAATCTTTTCTAACAGATATGATGAACGAACAAGACAGTTCACGATTTTGTATAAGAATAAAGCATCATAGATTTTTATGCGTTTATATAAAGCGATAGGGTCAAACCGATGATCACTAAAGCGATACGATAGGTGTTTTATAAATTTGTTTTGGATATTTTCGATACGATCAATATACATATGTTTGATATTGAGGATTCCAAATGACTGCGGCGAACTCAAGTTGTGACCTTACATATGACATATAACATAATTAGGGTGTGTGCTACGGGAAAGGCTTTGCTATGCTTATAATAAAGACCATTTGTTTATAAGCTTTTTCTAAAATATTTTCAATATGATCCTTAAATAAAATTTTAGAATGTAGTATTAGTCCAAGAGATCTGATTGTTTCTACCCATTGTAATGGTACAAGGTTTAATTTGTAAGTATAATTAATTGGACATTACATTTGCTTAGGTTTAGAAATAGTTGATTGTTTTCGCAATATTGTTCAATTTTGTTAATGTCTTCTTGTAACTGGTTGCAGTCATCTACGGAGTCAATGCATTTATATAATTTCATGTCATCCGCGTAAAATAATAAACAAGAATGACTAATATTACGTTCCATGTCATTTATATGTAAATTAAACAAGTGTTATGTACTAAATTATATACACTTAATATTGTGATCCTGATAAAGTATCCTTGTAAACGTGTATTCATGTAAAAGCCTTCAAGGCGTCAATTAATAAGTAAATAAATAAAAATAAAACTATTTTGTAAAGGGTGGTTATATAAGTACAGTGGAACCTCTCATAACGAGACTAATTCGTTCCAGAATCTTACTCGTTATGTGAAACACTCGTTGCGAAATAATTTTTCCCATATAAAACAATGTAAAATACAACAATGCGTTCCATACCGAAAAAATAATCAATTTTTATATTTTTAACATTTATTCAAATAAAATTACATACTAATAAATTGTTAATGAGCCTTACCCTTAGGAGTACAACCTGGAATGCGATTTTGATTTAAAAAACTATAAAAAGATCGAAAAAACTAGTTTATTACTTGTGAATTTATGACAAATAATTGCAGTACAATCCTAGTATGCTATTTATATTTATGAATTAATAATAAGAATTTTGTTATCTGCCAACTTGTCAATGTAACGGTTTTATTTATTTTTGTTTGTATGATCATTTTGTATTTTACTTTAAATCTGAGATACTTGCCAGTATTACCAGAAGCATTCAGAAAGGTGATTGTATTGTAAAGACAGTTGTTAGGTACATGCGTACCTATTGTTTAGTATTATTGGAGACGCCATGTGAGACTTTGTAGAGAAATTGAAATTAGTTTTTTTTAAATTTTTTTATTTTAATAAATTGAATACAAAGAAGATGATACCATAGAATTAAAATGCTGTAATTTAATAATAAAATATAAAAATAATGGACTGGAGTTCCATATGGTTGTTTGTTTAATGTTTACCAGTTAATTGTTTTCTTATTTGTACATTTTTCTGCAATGTTATGAAGGAAAAGGAAGGTCTGGGAAGAAAAGGGTATGAGGGGTGTGTAGTAAACTAGGGATTATAGTGGACAGTAGTGATGATTGGTATGAACCCAACCCACCCATTGCGGCGCAAGGCGATGAGCCGAGAGAATCCGGCTGGAGAGGTCACCCCAAATGTCCCCGAACGCTGTTGCTGGGTCCGTTTCGGTCACGAACCGGCACAACAGTTGCCCAACTAGTTGATGAGGCAGCACACCCTCAGTCGTCAGTCTGAGGCTCAGGCTCCGGCATTACCAAGCGGCCCTGACCGCGGTAACCGATTGTAAACAGTCATCGCACCCACCACCCAGACCCGGGCAAACATTACCCCATGAAAACAGACACACCTGCTAAATCACGAAAAGTAGCCAACCACTTGGTGTGGCCTATGTCAGGGGTGTTGTGTCATTAAATGGTTTCCAGGGAAGTGCTACCCATACCCACCTTCTAAATTTCTATTTTTGCTTTTTAACTTCTATTTAGAACGAGTTGCTTTCATTGTATCGACAGTAATCAATACTGTATGTAAACAAGACATTAAAATGGTTGGTCGCCAAATAAACTCTAAAACGTACAGACGTCAATACTCGGTATTAAATTGAAAATAGATACATTTGAAATAGTAAGACATTCGGGACCACTGGCAAAACATGTGCTGCAACGTCGCAAATAACCAGCCACCGCGAGTTGAAACGAACCGGCAACATTGTTTCCTGTCGCCACTAGCTATGAAATGCAAAAAAACGCACCCTTCACGGTCACCACAACAGGCTAGATATGAAATGCAGAATACGTCGTTTCCAGTCGCCACTAACGGCTAGGAATAAAACGCAGAATACGTCGAACACGGTCGCCATTTAAGTCTAGTTATGAAAGGTCGCCACTTTAGGCTAGATATGAAATGCGGAATACGTCGTACCCAGTCGCCACTAAAGGCTTGTTGTGAAATTAAGAATTCGTCATACCCAGTCGCCACTAAAGGCCAGGAATGAAATGCGGAATACGTGGCTGTGTATATCACCTAGCGCCAAGCTGCCTGACGACAGACTCCGGAACTTAAATATTCGAAAACGTGCACCCCCAGCCCAATTTGGCGACCAGGACTAATTTCGCTGAGATGCTTGTAACGACATCTATTATTGAACTGTGTAAAAATTTTGAGAAAACAAAGTGGCAACCGTATATCGGTCGCCAAATGTCGGTGGTCGCCACTTTAAATGCATATTTTCCCATGCTGGTCGCCAAATAGGCGGTGTGATATATATATATATATATATATATATATATATATATATATATATATATATATATATATATATATATATTTTTTTTTTAGTGTGACTCAAATAATCAAATAATTGAACATTTTTTGGTGTGAACTGCCGTTAACTTTTATAATGTCATCCAATTTCAGAGAAATGTGTGTTCGTGAGTGCCACCAAAAGTTAATAGAATGCATTGTCATCGACAACTGCTGAGTTCAACTGTCTATCTGCCGAGTTTCAGATCGATCGGATGTCGGGAAGTGGGTTAGTTTCCTATTCCAAGATTCCACTTCATTCATTTATTTGTTCATTCAATCAAGAAAACAAAATCAAAATTCAAATAGATGTATTTAAAAATACGATTCAAGTATTTTTTAAGGCTACGTTATAAGCGTTCAAAAAGAAGAACAAGATGAATGTGAGATAGGTAAATATTAAAGGTAGAGGGAGAGCGCTAAAAAAACGCGTGAGTTGTGAAAATATTTAATAAAAGTCGATTTATTTTGAGCAAACAGACTTTCAACATCTGAGCTAAGTAGCTTTTAAATAAACGCTGTGAATTTTATTCATCCATATAACATGTTAAATAAGAGAACCAGGTAGGTTTTTATAATTTTTAGAGCCTTCTTTGTGATTTTTTTCTAACGAGGGAATTTCATATAGTTATATGAAAAAAATTTCATCTCGACTTCTGATTATCTTAAAAATATATTGCTTAAAATTACAACAGAAGTATCTTATATAGTCCGTAGAAATTCGGGGTCTTAATTTTAAGCTTTTTAAATTATCTTGTAATAAAAATTGTAAATATAATATTACCTTTTCTAGAGAGTATTTAAATTATGGCACAAGCAAAAATGACAACTTGTGTTTTTGACAGTGTAAGCTCCAAAGATCACGGATTAAATAACCCTGCGAGATTAAAATAGAGAGGCCGACCTAGAAATTCCTGTAAAAATCTTGACTCCAGAGCTCATCGTTCCAATGTTTTTCTGCTTCAGTAAACAGGTTTCTGCTCTATAGTTCTTGTTTTATGTTTTTAAAAATATTTCAAAGTGGGTCCAGCGCTAGTGGAACTAAGGTATCTTTAATTTGGGGTAAGTTGCACGCAGAAAAATGAGTATTGTTATCTAAGAATCTCTTAAAATTATTGGTAATCTTGTTGAAAACGGGATTGCAGGCATTACAATGCATAAATAGGTTTCCTGACAAAAAAATTTAATACATTACCAATATATTATCACGATGTCGGAACACGTGTTCCTGGAAATCCGAATATTTTCACATTTCATCATGATATATCAAGGCAAATGCACGTGTATTTACAGATGTATTAAGTAAAGATGGAATGGAGATAGGGAAGAGGAAGTTTGGATGACCTTTTTATTCGGATCTGGTCATAACAGAATCTTTATTCTAGAAGATTAGAAAAACTTCTCGCATTTAATGGCGCATGATGTAGACATTTGAATATAAAAAATGATTTCAAGCTGTAGGACCGATCAATAGATCAATAGACCACGTGAATCAGAGGTCAAAATCCTCGTCCCAAGGTCATCCGCGGGTTTATGTGTAAATTAGCCGATGCAACATACCTAAATAGAATGATACTCTAGCGATAAATCAATCGGTTTTTGTGCGGCCACAATTCTGGCCGAATAATAAGTTCGGTTGGGACATGGGAATTAATTAAATTCCCGAGAGATTTGGGGGTCCTAACGGGTCCAAAATTCTGGAATAGTTTTAAGTCAAGATGTGAATTGCTTAGACCACAATTAGCCGAATGCTGTTTAAGCACCGTTGCTTCTTCTTTTTGAAAATTTATTTTAAATTATGAATTAAGACTTCTCCATGGTGATGATGGGTTATTTTTAAAATTAAAAATTATTTCAAAAGCGCGTTAATTTAATTTGTAGCAAATACAAAAATCAGCAAAACAGAACAATCCCATTACAAAACTCTATTTTTTTTTTAAGTAACCGGTCTAACCACCAATTCTTTACCTAATTATTGTACCTAAAATGCACGTAGGTGGAGATATTTTTAAATATATCTATTTTGATTTCACTTATGTTTTCAGAAATGAATGCATTTAAATCTTGAATGCGGATATTAATCCACTTCCCGACATCCGATCGAGCTGAAACTCAGCAGATAGACTCTTTGTTGATGACAATGCAATCTACCAACTTTTGAAGAAAGTACCTACAACAGTTAATATACTAAATAAATGTCAGGTAACGTGGTTTACTCCGGTCCTTGGGAAAGAAGGTTCGATCCTCAGCCAAACCAAAAACCAGTTTTGTTTTTTTATGGGTTTAATTTTTTAATTTTCCAGGATCTATGTATGTACGAAAAAGCATGTATTCTAAATTACCGAAAAATGTTGCTTATAGGTAGCTGGGCTTTTATTGATGGATTATAAGAACAGAATATACCTAGTGAGCTTTCGAAAATTATACAAAATATTTAAAGCATTAAATAACAGTACACTGATAAACTGGACATGAAACAATATTAGTAAAACAAGTAACATAACATAATATAGAAACTAGAACAATACTACATACAAGACAAATCACTAAAACTACACTAAAAACGCTACCATAATTTGGTTACCTATGGTTTGGTTATATTTATTACCTATCTACATAATATGGTTACTGCTGACATATGAGTTATATTATTGTTTTTTTAAAATAAGTATTACTTATCCATTGTTTACCTAATTCAATTCAAGTAATTATATAACTAATTGTCAGAAAATATGTGGAGAAAGATCTGTCTCAATCTGAAGTTATAATGCACCGGATTTTATTACATTTTGTCTACATTCTGTGATCTTGAATCCGAACCGCGATACTTTTTTTTTGCCGATGAAAGAGAAATAACCCAACGCCGAGATTCGAGATATCCACTATCGATTAAACAGCTCTGTCGCCAAGAAATTTGACTTCTGCGTGTGGCAACGCTTTATGCAAAAAGGCAGAGAAGCCGAAAGCCATCCAGATCGCATTAAAATTGATGGCGGCGAAACTGTTCGGGAATATCCGCCAATAACAATCGCCCATAATTTATGACGGGTTGACATTGAAATGCCGAATATAAATCCTTGCAATCAGCTGCGAGAGGGGTTTTTGGGCATTTTTGGATACCGCCTCGCCCGATAGCTTCCTCCTGCCGGTGTAGATAAGATACAGTTTTTACCTGCCTATTGTGAAAATACTTAGAACTTTGGAATACTGCTTTTTGAAGACATATAAATCTTCATTGATTTGCTTTATTTCCTGGTAAGTCTTGTTCTATGTCGGTAATTTTTGGATGAAATTAATCTTACGTCGGAAGTACCCCACTTTGCACTCCATTCGAATACGTCTTTTATAATAGTAAAGCAGTTAGTAATACTCATAACCTAAGTACTAAACCAGGCAAGAAGATGCAAGTTTTTTAAATGTGGATGTCCAGGCGCATCATCAAAGAATGCTTGGAACTTGATAATTATGGAATGTTAAAACGATTCTTCTAATAGCTGAATCTGCGAAATTTATTAGATTTTAAAAAGTAGAGTGATAAGTTCAACATTGCGAATAGTAGAGGGGAAAGACATAATACATATGACGCCAACGTGGCTGATATGATTGCAATTCCGGGCTGAAGTCTAAAGGGTAAAAATTTTCCTTTTGATAATCCTCCTCCGATGGAAGAGGACACCAAAAAAAAATGATTTCAAAACTAGTGATATTCAGTTATAAGTTTTCCTTTCTTTTCATCTCAATAAGCTCGTGGGTTAAAGTTCATTGACACAGTTCCCAACAGAAACCTGTATGGTTATTCTTAATTGTTAATTTCATCCTTCCCTTTGTATATCACTGACCACAGCATCGTGGCATCGGTGTTGCCTAACGGATTGCCACGGCATTGAATTACCTACGGACACCGCGACTCTTCCGAAATCCGACACTCTTCATTGAACCGGGAAATATTTTCGCCAATTTTTGCAATTGTTGTTGGTTTGTTACGCCATCCTCATGTACGCCATTATAAATTTATGTTCTTGCGGCGATCCTTGAGGGATACCGAAAAGTGCTTGTTTTAACCATTTCCACTTTTGACGTATTGGGTTTTGTAATGTTAAGTATCTTGTATTTGATACTCCCATTTTCTTTATCCAACAATTGAACTTTTACGTTTCGAATATGCGCTGCAAAACGATAATGTTGCAGAAGATTATGATTTGACTTAATATGTCTAAAAGGCTGTATTATAATAAGTTACTCAGAAAATCAAAAATGTTACGAACCGCTTTCCATCATTATTTTAATTTATGCTTGGCAGTCCTTGATTCTTTAATTTTGAAATCAGAAAATTTATATTCGCTCAAAATTATCTCTTTTTAGTTCCGTTGACTTATTGACCCCTTTCGCGGCTTCGTATTTTAACCGTTTATTCCTTTCCAACTGATAATCTCTAATGCCAGTCATGTTATTCAAGCCGGCTACCGTTTATTTTCTTTGTCTTAAACTCTAAATCAAATACAATGGTCAGAAACAAATGCAAAAACCTGATTTACAATTCACATATGCATAAGGCTGACCGCAGTTTTCCATTCCTCGGTTGTTCGCTTGTGTGATATGACAGATAGCTTTGGAATAGTAGCTGGCTGATGCTGCGTCTCTTGCATATTGTTTCTTCTTTATTTTAATTTCTTTGGGTAACGGAATGCCGCGCACCTGCCAAAAAGTAAAGTGAGCGGACATAGCTACGCGTTCCGCGCTAAAAACTAGACACTGAACACTCAATGCTGTCCCGTACCGCCGCGCGCCGCTTGATTGTTTACTGATCTTCGATCGTCTACAGTGTGATTAGATAAACTATCGACTAAAATCAATGTGTCCAAAATATATTTTCATATTCTAGCAAACATTTCCTGACTCTGTGAACATGTAGATTTAAATCCACAGATTTAAAATTTGAGAACAACTGACTGGCGTTTGCATGCATCGTCATTATCATCATGACACTAATCCTCTCCATAAATGTCCTCCACCAGCTCCACCAGGCATTCGTCTTCAGCCCGTAGATATTCCCTTCTTGCTCCTATCTTCATATGTCTGTTTCTAGATCGCTTCATCTGGGATGCACATTCGGTCATGATTTTGGTGTCATGTCTTTTATACATTTACCCATAGTTAACTTTCTTTATTCAAAACATTTTTACCCAATCATCTCGATCAAACAAACACACACGGTCAAATAATGTCATTCGCACGCGCTGGTCCGTTTCCACTCTTTCTTTCGTACATCACACGTGTAAATTATCATTGAACATTGATTGGGTAAAGAAACATTTATCTTTCCGCCTTTGTCAAACCTTTCAATATTCCTTAAGTGTTTAATTTTCTATATTCTTCTTGCATTTCTATTGTGTGTAATAGTAATTTTTTAATTTATGCAATGGATAAGTGTCATTTTCATTGTTTTCATTCAAGTGCATAATTCTTTCTGGGTGTCCTATTTGGTAAATAACAGTATCGTCTGCGGCGGGCTGAATATCAAATGAGACATTGTCTGCTTTTGGTTTCATTCGGGAGAATCTCTTATCTGGTTTATTAAAATTCAAACTGTGCAACTTGTTAGGCAATTAATGACTCTTTAATTTGATCGCGTGGACCATTGATGCTGCTGTTACTGCGAAAGGTATTGTGCCTGTTTTTGTTGGATCGAAACAACATGTTTTTATGTTGATAATATTTTAGATGTGTTACGATAACAATTCCTTATTTATTCTCAAACATAGACACTATTTCTGTATTGTTTTCCCGAGTCCTTCTGTTTAGTATTATTATACCGAGAAGTGATGTGTTATTGTTTTTATATTATTTGTCTTGCGTCATTTCAAGGCAAAACAGATGCATTGGAAACGAAAAAAACATTATGCAACACGGCGTTGCATCTGTTTATTTGGACAAAATTTTAGCAGCTTCAGTCGCTAAACTGGACATATAGAACCGTTAAATAGGTCCCTAACATTTTGTTTTCTCAACCTTATTATGATGATTGTAGCATAAATGCCTGCACAAAACGTGGCATTCTCATTATCAAATTGACTTACCGCAAGTAAATGTTGATCGCACACAATATATATTGAAAGGGCCTTCTACATGTAGTTTCTGCATAATATTTTGTAATGAATGTTAAGTGGATAGCAAATAGCATGTTTCATTTACATTTTTCCTCTCAGATTCGCCGTTTTGCAGAATTTATCCGAGCTACAGTGGAGCATTTAACCGTGGAGGTGGTGTTAATATTTTTTCGTGCCTTAATGATAATTTCGGTTAACAATGGTTATAACGGTTTATACTGCGGTAATGATGCTTGGAAAACAAAATTTGAATATTTCGTGGTCGGAAGCTGTGAGAAAAATGCACAAGGGGTGCATCAGTATTGGGGTTGGAAATTGGGATGAATATAATATACATTTCGGTTTGGGTTTTGTTTTCTGTTACCATTTATTAAAACATATAATGTTAACCTTTATTATTTTTTAATGATAAACTAACGTTTATAAGACAAGATTTTATGCATAGCATAAAGGATAACAAAATAATTATAAGCAATAATTAGTCATCCGAAATACCAATACAAATTGAAATTTTTTTTTTTTTTTTTTTTTTTTTTTTTTTTTTTTTTTTTTTTTTTTTTTTTTTTTTTTTTTTTTTTTTTAAAAGAAAGACAAACATTCCCGGGTTACGAATAACCCAACAATGTTTGAAAATCTCCTACTACCACCACAGAAAGCCGAAAATGTTGCTTGTGTTGTGATGGAGGACTTAGCCAGCCGAGGAATCGAACACGCGACGCTCGGGTGAGACCCAAGCGCTATGCCCACTCAACCACTGACCGGTCGAAATATCTCCCGAGTAAAAATAAATGCCGCCAACGGGAATTGAACCCTTGCCTTCTGATGTCCGGTCAGGTGCTCTGTATCCACTGAGCTATGTCGGCTTATTTCCAACCCGCCAAATGATTCAATATGTACTAGTACCTCAATCTATTATTTTGAATCTCTAAGAAAAATATCGTCTCTTTGAATACTTTCATCGGATCCACTGCATAACTATTCAGGTGATATGATATGAAAAAACATTTCAATCGTTTGTCGGATCAGCTCTTCGATACTAAATCATAACAGCTGTCGGAGCTTCTGATTTCGCATCGCCTGAAGAGGAGACGTGACTGAATTTAAACAAAAGCTATTTAAATCTGTGTCTCGCTATGTTTTGGAATTTTTAGTTACGCCTGTCGTAATTCATAACCGGACGAGATAGAAAAAGGTGGGCCGCGAATAGATCGAAATGTCAAACGCTAACTGAGATTCAGTTCTCAAACTGATATTTTTTTCATGCTTCCCTTTGCTTGCTGTACGCTTATTATCAACATATAATTTTCAACGGAAATTTGAACTCCTTACGGTTGCTTTCACAAATTCGCGCTTGAGAAAATCTTAAATATACGAAGGATTAACCCTTGATTTACCCGGTAGGTCCCTGAGACTCCATTGAACACTTTCAGCGCTCATAAATCCGTTCGTTTTTGGAATTGCAAATTGTGCGTTCCAGTACCTTCACGCAGTGACGCGCCAAACGCGAGGGAGAGTGGACGTCGATGTGCGTGGCTCCGATAGGTGAGTAATCACGCTAGTGGAATCAGTGGGACTCCACCGGGGTATTAATGTTACAGTCTTAGCCTATTTACGGTATTTAAAAAAATAAATAAAAATTTCCCCGGAATGAGAGAAAGTATTGTCACCTGTGTCCACCGCGTATAAAAAGGAAAACTGTAAATATTTTCCATAGTTGTACTAAGCCTGTATGCTTTATCTGTACCAAAAATAAGCAATGACTGTGGCACCAACCGTGACTAGAAGGTCTTGCACGTTTTTTTTCGAACCATGTTTTTTTTTGCTTTTTATAAGAATTGATTATGTTTTTGTTATATTTCTTTAAAAAATAGTTTGATAAATTGTTTTGTTTTTGAAATGTTGAGACTAGAAGTTAGGTCTCTTAATTTTGTTACAAAAAGTGCCGGTAAAGGTTACGAATTCCGCCTCACTCTTAATACGCAATATTTCACTTTCAAATAAATAGATTTGAAAGTGAAATATATGTGAAATATAATATTATAAGTGACTTAATAAACGAAATTAAAATTAAAAGTGCGTATATTTCGGTCTCCCCCGACATAATAAATCATGTTTTGAATTAATAAAGCTAAATCCATTTATTTGAAAGCGAAATATTGCGTATTAAGAGTGAAGCGGAATAGGAGAAAATTAATAAAGTGCCATATTCTAGAAGTTCCTTAATAAAAGGCCGTGATTCTATAATTTTAAGAAAAAACCTATGCCATTGTAAAACCAAATATATAATAAACAAATGTCACTAGCATTTCATTCAAAAAGGTGTTTTATTTCATGTGAAATTAACGATTTTATGTCCGGAAGTCCTGGGGACTCCACCAGGTAAATTGTGTATGTATGAAGTCACCGGGTAAATCAAGGGTTAATCCATACCAATTTACAATAATTATTTTTACAAGTTACTTTCGCACACAAATAAATTTAATCAAAGTATCGTTCTTACTGGGTAGATAGTATGTTGCGTAAACCATCATTGTTACTGTACTCTCTTTTGAAGTTGTGATTGAGTCATCAAACAACGGATCTTAGAAGTTAATTAAAAAATTAAAACATTATTTAAGTGCAGTTGCGATTGACACTGAGATTTTGCATTTAATCTACATTTTAACTTTACGATCGCTCAGTTTGAACGGCGATAGCGGCCGTTAGACTTATCTGCGGCACGCTTCGGTATGCTCATCCACTCCTTGATCTCACCATTCACACTTCACAGCGTGAACATGTATATCTTATCACATCGTAACATCATCTACTTACCTTACCCGTGTAATAAAATAACTTTTCTAAAAGTGTCCGTGAACAAACTCTTTGATTAAAATGCATAAACTTACTGACCCTAGTTTCGTTTTATTGACTTTGTCGTGTCATGCCGACATTATGACATCTCGAAAAAGACATTGTACCTATTTTTAAATTAACTCTTCGGCTTAGTTTGAGATCGTCATCATACCGTCACGCCGTACAGCCTGGTTTTATGTCTTGTAATCCCCGACAGTTAACGACAAACGGCGCTGTTAGTACGCACACAAATTTGATTGTTTATCGATCAAATAATAACCTTTACAGATGCTAGATAGTTTTGATACGTTTTTTTAATAAGGTTCGCTTTTCAACGGGTTATTTTTATATTATTTAATACTAAATCAATATTGTTTGATCATTAAGTTAGGTTATGTTGTTTGTTATAGTCGTTTCGCCCTTCGAAGGCACTACCAAACTATGCCACGGCCACGCATGTGTAGTTGAATAATTTATTATTTATATGCATTTGAGACCACTACACCCTTCTAATGTGTAAATGTTGGTGTTAGTAAAACCGATGTGAATTCGATGCCTTTTTATTGGTACCCACCCCCTATATAGACCAGGGCAATTAGCGATCCGCGATCGTTATTATTCCGCTAATCCCAATTTAAAAAATATTTTTTGTAGACTGGTCCACTGATGTAAAATCCAAGTTTTCGACCTTGGCGCACTTGTTCTAACGCCGCCATTTTGAAAACAAATCCAGTCGAAATCGCCCCAAAATCTAGTTCTTCCCAAATATCTCGTTTTCAATTTCAATTACAA
Organism: Hesperophylax consimilis; assembly: GCF_061612785.1. Lineage (NCBI taxonomy): Eukaryota > Metazoa > Arthropoda > Insecta > Trichoptera > Limnephilidae > Hesperophylax > Hesperophylax consimilis. The sequence continues at coordinate 13,767,208 of NC_142850.1, read as the reverse complement.
TTATGAATACAATTTCATCACAATAAAAAATAATATAAAACTGTAAGAATAATTTTCTTAATTTAAAATTTATTTTTTTTGAAGAAGAATTTATATCAGGTCGGGGAATATTCCCGGGTGCACACAAAAAAACATTATGAACTGTACGTCAACCCATTATTTTATTATTAGCTTATTTTGCATTGTTATCGACAAGATCTCAATTGCAGTTTGATCTGTTTACGCTTGCGTTATTGTTATTATTCTTTCAATAACGGACAATGTAAAAGCTTCATTGAAAGTTTTCGTACATTGTCTCGTACGTGCTGGTTAAACTTACGCTTGTTAACAAAGAGGCCAAAAAATCTTAACCGTGCCCTATTCAAACATCTTATTATAATGCCTTGTCTTCGTGCTGCTTAATTGTATGTATCCTGCCTTGAAATATTTTTGCTTAGACAATGCTCGCCTTGAATAATAAACAAATATTTAAAAAAGAGAAAATCAAAAACGGGGTAAATCTCTGTTGGTGGTTTTGCATATATTACAAAAGATTCACGCATCAAACTGATATAAAAAAATCATACAAACAAATCTTAACCACTTTGTAAAAAACATACAATGTGTATCTTTTTGTTTTCAAGCTTTTAATGGGAACTTTTTATGAAGTGCGTTGATTTTCATATGGTCGAGAGAGCAACCCGCTACATTAGCTCCGTATTAGCGGCTCGTGTCGGAAGCTTTTGCTTCATATTTTTTTGCATCCATCAGTTTTAATATTGCCAGTCTCGTTATTTGCCGGCGTACCGGTGCAGTCCCGCGTACCAGAATCGCTCGTTAGATGTTCCGCGGGCGGTAGAAAAATAACGAGAATTTTACGCAGGCATTATTAGACGGTTTTGCATTTCAAAGGGTGCCACCCACGCGGCGCTCGTCTCCATGTTGAAATTAAGACATCTTTTGCGAATATTATTAAGGTCACCGGAAAGAATAGCATTCCGAATTTTGAATTTTCAATTAGGTAAGTACCTACTTAAAGCAAAGTCGGTAAGTTAGTACCCACTTAATGCAAAATCGGTAGATACACGGCTTGATATTTACGATGTTGTCGATTAGCTTGAGGGTATGAATTTAAATTAACAAAGCTAACTTTTTGTACAAATAATACATTATTCTGAGGGGCGATTCCGGTTCTATTTAAGGAGAAGGAATTGTCATTAACCTTAAAAACAACGATTTTGTCACTGTCATCCGAAAGAGCTTGAATAGCAGTTAACGAAAAACTAGTTAATTTTAAGGTTAAGGACAATTCCTTATCATGAGGTAGAGCCGGAATTGCCCCTCTTTCCTTTGATAAATCATTGAAAAAATGGATACCTATTTTTCGCCTCGAAATAATCGATTCATTCTTTTAATGTGAATACCGCACAAAAGTCCCGACTGCCCGGAGCCAGTGGGACTATGCCTGAGGTTGAAGGGAGTAGGAGAGGAAGGAGGTGAGAAAGAGGATGGTTAAAAGTACCTAGCTATACAAATCTGTCACTAAACACGGCTACCAGGGTGAAGCGACGTTTCGGACCGGTTGTTTCAGAGAATTTGAAAATTAATCAAATTTCAAAGTAAAAATTCAAGTTCTGTGAAAGTTCTATTATTATCGTATCATGGGCCGGTGGTTTCACAGTACTTGGATAATAACACAACTTGAATTTTGACTTTTAAATTTGATGTATTGTTCAAATTCCGTGAAACAACTAGTCCTTAGAGTTTCAACCACTTTGGAATTAGTGATTAAGTTAATTCATTAATTAAACAATTACGTTTGTCAGTTTTTCATCGGAGTTATCTAAAATTGTTGATCTTTGTTAATTTAAATGAAAAAAGACAAATTGTCGTTTGATATATTTATTGCCCATGTTTGAAATCTAATGTCGTGAGTATCAGATTTCTTATGCATATTTTATTTTATCTAATGTGTTTGTTATTTTTTGTTACAGGTAATTTTTGACATCTAAGAAACCATCCAGTGATTCATTGATAAAATGTGAGTATATATTCTACTGAGAACTTTTAATAATTTTATATCGATCTTTAATATATTCACATGATTATTTCCTTGAAAATGATTGGGTTGATGCGTTCGTCATAATATTATGTATTTCGTATTTCCTGGTATTATCAGCATGTTTAATTATTATTTATAGTCTACTTTGTTTTAAAGTTTCAATGATAAGATCTCTTTCAGAAGAATATAATAATTCTGCCAAGAATATAAGATCACTTTTTTGGATGGAGAAACATTATTTTTAAGTAGGCATCTTTTTTGGTCGACTGGTGCCAATTCTATGGGCAGCAAAGACAATATGACGAATAGCGAATTTTTATTTAAGGTGTATGACATTTAGGCGTTTTTGTCTATTCTTGTTACACGCTCTATCCTACTGTCATTTTATCCGTGTTTTCTGTTTTATTTATGAGTTCTTACTTCGAAATATTAAAAGTCGATGATAGTTCTGCGAAGTCTATATTTGGAGGTAGTTAATGGTTATGTTTGTCGCAAGTTTTATGACTTTTCAAACGATAAAATTGTTTCCATGCTAATTCTCTAAATTTTCTCAGTATTTCCATGAAGAGACGCCACCATTCTGAATGTCCGTCTTTCTCCCACTTTATCCTACCGGCTGCGGCAGATTATTGAGAATAGTTCTTGAATAAAAACTCGGTTCTCACAACAAAACATTTTTACCTTTATTTAAACGGGAAACTCTTATAATCGGGGACGATTTTTTGGGGCAGTCGGGATACTAATGTCCGTTCTTTTATGCACCCAAAATCGCTGTTGGTAGAAACCTAACTGCGAACTGTCACTTCTGAACTGAAGAGGCGAACCTATGTACTAGAGCCATCTCTTGGAGAGCTTTTTGAGCTGCTAGCACCATCAGAGCCATCTATGCTACGAAACTCTTACTATTACGTTTCTCCTTTCACATAGTCCAACTGGCTCTGAAAGTGTAGTCGTGTGTGGTGTTCACTGTTCACACTCCTTTGCCTTCTTCTTTAGCTTTATTCTGCCAATTCCTTGGTATTCTTTGGTATCTATCCTTTCCTTCCAGCATTCTCTGCTTTTGTTTAGGTCCTGCCGTTTATGTTTTGATTGTCTTCAAGAACTGTCCATCTGTCACGTGTTCTTCCTGGTTGTCTTTGGTCTTTTGGTCTCCAGTTACACAGGATACTACACCCACATACATATTTTCTAGCTACGTGGCGCGCCCATTTCCATTGTTGTGTCATTTATTTTGCAACATCCGTGACTGTATGAATGATCTCTTATTGTCCAGTAATGTTCCTCCTACAATCATTCTATCCTTAAAAAGCTCGCATTGAAACACGTGTAGATTTTAATAATAATACGTATTATGTCTTTGAATAAAATACGCGATATTACCAAAACTGTGAAACGGGAATATACTCAGGAATTATATTCAGGATTATACCTAGGTACCTTTGTTGGAATCTTTCTCGAAATGATGAAATCATAATTGATCTCTTAACTTCTCATTCTTCTTAATTAATTATATTATTATTTTTATATTTAAATAAGTTTCCCTCTTAATTTTGGACTGTTGTCAGTTGCTTTGATATGGGGTATTTTAATCTTGCCTTACGATAAGGGCACGTGTCTCAAGATGTAAAAAAAAACTGCAACGTATTTTCCAATTAGCCACCGCATTAGCAACGGCTGGTTATCTTGAGACCAGCGATAAACCAACAGTGTAAAATAGGTTGCATTTGGTTTAATTAGCAATATCAAGTGGCAATTAAATCTGACAACACCATTTGTTAAAGATAACAATTTCGATAGTGTAATAAAACAAATTAAGACTTATCAATATACCTAACATCAACCCCAATGAAACAAATATTGAGTATTTTTAGACAACAATTTGTTATGGAATCTTATTCTAATAATGTGATTTAAATACATATAACTTTTCTACCGGTCCGGTCAAAAATGTGGATGAAAGTTTAGTAGTTACTGTACTTAGCCATAATATTTGTTTTGAATTTAAGCACCACTAATACAAAAATTATATATAATAAAAAAAAGGAAGGACGAAGGAAGGGATCTTCCGAAACCGGTAGAGTGAAAATAAAACTATCGTGGTCAAAAACAAATTTATGTTTTTTTATTATAAATTATGATGAGCCACAAAGTGAATGCTTTTTACAATTACAAAAATTATAGTTTAAACATGGTACATGTGCTGGAATATATCTTATCTAAGGCCATACGATTTAAAAGGTAAAACCACAAGAAATGTTAAAACTAGAAAAACTAAATGCTAAAATTAATTGAACACACGAGGTGCCCAAACAGGTGTAGGTTTTTCTGATTTACAACACATTCAATTGATGTTTAAACACCTAATTATTTTAATTTATTTCAAATTTTATCCGCTAGAGTTATTCTCCTTTGTTTTTTTTTATGTATGCAAGCTTTTATTTGAGGTTTTTATATTGATTCGAAAGTGGATGATGGTATTTGCAATCCAGTGTTGTTTCAAGTTCACCTGTAATTATAAATCAGGTGTGTTTATCGCTATTGTAGGTCACTAGGTATCCAGGTACAGGTGTCCGGGTCGTCTGGCTGGTCTTGTCGGAAAATAAAACTCTTCTCGTATTACCGAATCGTACCGCAATCATTTATAAGCCGACAATAGGATTTCACTAAATATAAAGGAAGATGAAGTGGATACAGTTTTATTGGCTGTCATGGCGGCACGTTTTGTCGATAACAACAAAACGGGTTTAAGTGATACATAGAATTGACAGTTTAGACGAAATTTGGAAGATTTTACGAAAACACGCTTTTAGGCGATGTACTACGTAGTAATTCAAAATCATGTGTTTTTGGTTTGAAAATTTGGTCGCCTAGAAATGTTTCAGATGCTTCAATTAAATACTGCGAGTAGAATACATCTTGGCCTTTGAAATAATCGAGTATTTTTTAGATAAATCTTTTTATAAGCTCAGAAAAAAATAATGTATAAGCCCCATGAAAACTGCTTTAAAGTTCAAAATCTCCGACTTACGAACCCATTTTCGGTTATGATTTTATTGTATAACCACTCGAACGATCGCGCGTCAAAAAACTTTTTTCTCCGATTGCTCGCGGTTTTTTGGCGACGAATTTGAATATTTTCCGCCAACATTAAAAAAATCAAACCTCCGAATTTTAATACGGAGACATAAAACTGATTGTAGTGCTATACAGCCAATGAATTCACCTATATTTTTATAATTATTCTATATTTTTAGAATTGATAGATAAATTATTAAAAAATCTTAAACTTTATGAATGCGCGAAATTAGCGTTTTTGTGATTTGAAATTGCCGCCAGTGGCAGTTTTAAATATCTTTATAGAATATTTTCTACGTTTTTATGTTCTCTATGGCCTGTTTGATAACTACAGATGCAAGAATATAATGGGAAAATAATTTTTTGTACGTTATGCTCTCTTCAAAAGTTTGGTTAGAAAATAATTTTTTAAAATTTGAGTGCGTGACGTGTCAAAATTGAAATCACTGTATTATACTATATAATAAATTTACCACAAAAACTGGTATTACGTTAGGAAGATACATTAACTGTCTACAATTATTAATAAGCATAGTCGCCGTGTTGGCTTTATTTTATTCATTTGATGAATTATACAGAGAGCCTATTTCACGATGTCAAAATCATGGTGCTACTTTTTAAATAATTGTAAATTAGAACTGGAGATTTGTAACCATGTTTTTATATAACGTGCAAAACGAGGAAATAAGGCTTAAAATGAGATATACATCATAGATATAAACATTGCCAATATTTCAGGGGGATACTTTGAAAGTTGATGAAATTCACCAATATTTGACGAAAAATCACTACTGACAGCTACCTTAAGGTCAATCTACATAGGGTATATCGGAATATGTAAAATGATGATAAATTTGTATATATATATCAAACCTTTGTATGACCGTAGAATGGCAAATAAAATCATAGTGATAATTTTATATCTAAACGCAAAGGTATCGAAAAAAAATGGATGAGGGGAAAATAATTGATGGAACCAATAATTGATTTATTTATTAAGCCCTAATATCCTTTTAAATCAATATTACAGTTGTATGGTTACAATGAAAGAGCAGTATTTTGATTTAAACATTGTTTACACACTTTGTCATAATAAAAATGTATTCAGTTTATTGGTTTATTCATAATTTAAGAAAATCAATACATAATAATATCATTGTGCCTCGCTATAGAGTGAGATTCTGAGTATCGCTCTGGTGAGGGACCACCATTCAGAATTGAACATTGCTTGAATTGGCTTAGTTATGTTTAGTGACTAGATCTGGAAAAGACTAATACCTTGATACATTAAAATTGCCAAGAATACATACATTTCCTCTTTATTCGTGGGAGCCCATTTATTGGTACGCGCATGACGCTTAAATTGTTTTTTCGCAATCCATTGATCTGCATACCTGTTGGTCTCTCTCGCGATCAGTTCAACGAAATCTGCATCAAAGATTTTAAGAAAGGCATCCACAGGTTTGCCCATTTCGTCGGTATTGAAAGTTGGTCCCGGCGTGCCTGTGAAAGTCTCCCTTATCCCAGTAAAACGTAAGATATCATTAGACCAATCGAAAGAGTAACCTTCAGGCGGCAGAATCAAACGCATTGCCTCACTATCTACCTGGTCTTGTCTACTAAAGTCTATGGCCATAGCGGAGTTAGGTGAAACGTTGATAATATTATGATAAGGTATTGGCGGCATGCAGAAGGTATCCTCATCGCTCTCTTCGTGGTCGACGTCACTCGCTTCGTCATCCTCGTCGCTCGATCTGTCCATTTCTGAAACAACAGAAAACCCAAATTAATTTAATGTGTCTATATTACGATAACCCACTGCCTCTGGTACGGCTTATGACTCGCAATACGATGGTCGCGGGATCAAATCAAATAAATTATATTTGAATAATTAGTGTTATTTTCACACAAAATTCATTTAAAATAATATATATTATATTTGCGGCACGTTCCAGAGTGGAAGATACCCATAGTATCGCCCTGGTGTAAGACCCCATTCAGAATTGAAACGTTGCTTGAAATGGCTTTTGACGGCCGGCATAGTCCAGTGGTAACGCATTGGACTGCCATTCCGAAGGTCGCCGGTTCGAACCCGGCGTGCGCAAATAAATTTTATTTGATTGATTTGTGTTATTTCACAATTAATTAATTAAAATAATAATTAAAATAATATATAGTATATTTGCGGCACGTTCCAGAGTGGAAGATACTACCAGTATCGCCCTGGTGTAAGACCACCATTCAGAATTGAAACGTTGCTCCAAATGGCTTTAGCCGTGTTTAGTGACTAGATCTGAATAGCCAGGTACTTCCCCATCTTCCTCTTTCCCTTCCCCACTTACCTTCAGCCTCACAACATCCCCCAATTGGGGATGCCATAGTCTCACTGGCTCCAGCTGAGGCTCTTGTGAGGTATTCATATAAAAAAAAATATAAAAAGTTAATCAAATACTTGAGGCGGGCAATGTCAGGAGTCAGAATAGCACAGTCAGGTAGGTATGGAATGAAGAAAAGAGTGTGTGTGCCAAGATCGAGTTGCATGGTGGTTCATCCTCTCTGCCTACCGAAATGGCGTGAAGGTAAGTTAGTTAGTTTTATAACTCACGGTTTCCAAGTACAGACTCTTCTAGTACAGCTGCCTCGTCCACGTTACTTTTTCTGCCCATGTCTGACTCTGAAATAAAAGAAAACACAAATTTACAGTAGAATTTGGATATAATGACTTTGCATTTAACGGTCTACTGTTTTAAGTGACGATAATGTAAACTCTAGTAAGGTTTCATAGCTTTTAGTAGGAAAACGTATCCGTTTAAAGTGACCAACTACGTAAAGCGACCTATTTTAATGATAATTTGTCCGGTTACAAAACCCACCTACCAATACAGCCTCGCAACACAATGAGTCCCGTGAAGCGAAAGTGTTTTTTCAATTTAAGAAAAAAATGCTGTATTACACCGTTTAGAAGCCGGTGAATCAAATGTAATCCTCGCAAAGAAGTTCGGCATGTCTTATTTCTCACTCTGCAATACCCGTTACAGAAAAAAGATGTGTAATGATGCATCCACGACATAACAACAATACATTTTGTATGTTTGTTATGTGGAATTTTTAAGTACTATGCTTATTTCCTGCCAATATACCAACAGTGAAACTGTGCTAGGGATATCAATATAAAATATAGATAATTGATTTTATATTGAGCCCCTGGTATGACATTTCAAAAAATAAACTCACCGTTCCCAAACGCCGACAATTCTTCGTAGAATGGTACGTCCACCCACAGCTCGCTGTGATAGCCGGCTTCCGGAGAGAAGAGTTCCCCACTCCGCGATGTCCCAGGTAACGGCTCGGGAGATGCTGCACGGATAGGCATAATTGGTGCATTGGGAGCCGTTGATTGGGTCTGTGCGGGAGTGGACATCCACGGTGGTGGTACGGGTCGTGGCAACGGTGAAGGCGTCCCTTGTGAAAAGGGACACGTTGTTCTCTCCGGAGATGGAATTCTGAAAACATTTACATAAATCATAGAAAATTGTTCTCATTCACGTGTGAAACAGTAAGTACAGTATGTAAATAAACAATAAAATAAGAACTCTGTAAAATATGCACTGAATGTGCCAAATGCACAGAGCGCTGAACTTACCAACTCTCACTGTAAGAGTGGAACGCTGTCAGGAAAAAACAATAATATTGTACCAAGCATCTAAATACGATTACTTACTTTTGTTTAGTTTTTCTTGGAGGTGCGGTAGGGAGCAAAATGCGCGCCGCCTGCTTCTTGAATTTTCGGCTTTCCAGCTCTAGCCGGAAGGAAGCAGGCAGGGCCCTAACAGCCTTTAGGGCCTTGACGCGATCCTCTCGCACCAGTAGCAAAGCAGGGTCGCTGTTTAAATAAATACAAATATATGATGAGTTCAACGGCCACAGCAAAGTACTTTCATAAAAAAACATTAAAAAATACTAACACTCCAGACGAGGCTGCAATTGCAGCTCTGCGTTGACGTCCACGTGCAGGTAGTCCGGCACCAGCTCGTACCCCACGTCTCCCTTTTCCTCTGCCTCCTCTTGCAGTCAGCACCGCTCTATAAATTTTAAATTGAAAACACTTAATGTAAGTACTTAAATGTTTAAATTTTGTTAAATATTGCACTAATATAAAATTTGAAAATAATTATTGGGTTGTGGAGTGATCCCTTTCCCTGGACGACAGCTGTTTCTGCACAAATTTGGTAAAAGTAAACAAATTAATTAATTATACAACTAAATTACTAAATTTTTATTGTGTGACGAAGGCTTTACACCATTTTACATGTGAAAAAGAGTCAACTTTTTGACATATGACTTAAAATAATTGGTTAGCAAATATCTGTATTAATAATGAACCAATTCAAATAAAACTTATATATATCTCTTTGTTTTGAATCACTGTGATGGAATATCTATATTTCAAATGCGCGAGTGCAGTATTTAAGACATTATTGTAAATCAAAAACAGATGACGTCTTCAGTTGACGTAATCTTACACAAAAACTTCAACCAAAACAATATAATACAAACAAACGAATTAAAAACGCATTTCAAAGATAGATAAGTCAATCATGATTACACAGATATATAATTATGCGTTAAAAACCCAATAAATTAATTACTTACGGCATTTTAGGAAGAGTCCAAAATTTCGTGAATGTTGAAAATTTATAATTTTGTTTTTGACAGGACGCCATAAAAAAACCGCGAAAACTCGTTAAATAACACTTCAAAGACAACGGATAAGTTCATAGACAAAGAGAATATATTATCAGCTATTCGATAAAACAAGTAGCTGGCCATGGAAACGTTTTAAATAATTACAATAAATATTTTACGAATGGTAGAAAAATCGGTCCATTTTTGGACCGATATCAATCGCAGAAAAATAAAAGTGGTCGATTTTTCGACCGAAATCGTTCCAGTGGTTAATGTGGCAAATTAAGTTATTTATAAAATGATCGAAAAAAAATTAAATATGCCTGAACATCCAAAAAATAAAATAAAAGGCACTTTTTGGCCATTTTTTTTTCTTGCATAAATTAAAACAGGCGGACGGTGTTAAGCGGGAATTTAAACCTTATTGCCATCTACGTAAGGGGTGTTATTGATAGCGGCTCGATTTAAATTATTACACTACGTAGTGCATCGCCTTAAAATAACCAACTATTACGCCGTTTCCCCGCAGGGAAAGACAGAGTAGACTGACCGCTAGACAACTTGGTATTTGCACACACTCCTATCCTTGTGAGCAAAGCAAGAGTCGTGTGATAAGACAGATTTATGTGGCGGTCAATCCTCTCTGCCTACCTCTGCGATCGAGAAACGGCGTGTTGGTTGGTTAGTTGTATTTAAATATTGTTTTCTCTTAGCATTAGTTCCATAAACAAAAACACAGTACCACTTCACCGTTTAATTCGTAGTTTCCAAGAGTGTTCAGTGCAGCATGGTTGGTTGGTTCACTGCCTGTTGGTATTCGGGAGTCCCGTAGGGCGGCCTCACTAAATCAGCCCCTGGGCGGGCGCCGCAGGGCGCACACGGCCAGGGGGCGCTCATACCCACCAACAACATTATTATACCGATACGTCTCAATACACTAATACAGGCAATCCTGCCCTGCCATTTCGGAACGAGGTTAACCAGAGGAGATTAGAATTAATTCATATGCTAATGACAAAAAACCGAATAAAATATAATAAAATGACAAATAAATTATTAATGTGATTATAGACAGCCCTGATTTATTGAGTCTAATCACCCTCAACATACTAATTAAAACTACTCGATCGAACATTATTTTAATTGCAACAATAATATCAGGATCGAGTCATTTAGATACTCGCTTGTACCTAGATTGCATGCGGTTGGCAACACTTTCGCGGAAATTGTAGATGTGTTGAACTGCACGGAATATAGTTACAAGAAGTCTATAATAACATATTTCAGTAATAATTACAATTAACGTTAGCAGAATTGTTTTCTTCTGCATGGGTTCTATATAATTTAAAAAAATATAAATGCTTTTGATTACTGTACCATTGAAATATTATGTACTTGTTTTTAAAGCCCATATGAGCTTATAACACATAAATATATATATATGATTTTTTTATGCTTTCTTTGTTTCTTTAAAAAAATATTATTCTGCTTTATTGATGAAATAGGTACAGCAAAATATTTGAAGGTAGGTAGCTATCTTTATTTAACTAATCGTCGTTAGTAATCGGGAGGTGTATTTGAATATAATAATAATAACAACGAGTTTATTCCAGAATCAGGAGGTGTATTTGAATATAATAATAATAATTACGAGTTTATTCCAGAATCGGTAGGTGTATGTGAATATAATAATTAAAATAAAATAACTTTGTTTGAATACCACTTTATTGTATATACAGGGTGTCCGGAAACTCGTAGTACAAGCGGGAAACTGGTGAATCTACATCACATTTGGAGTCGATTTTGTAGTATACTTTTTTTTTATTTGAGCTTTCGTTATCGAGTAAATCGAATTTGAAGTTGATTTTTTTTTATTTTTTTTAATTTTTTTTTTAATCAAATTCTTATAAATTATTACTGAAGATCAAAGTACCCAACTAATTAAAACTATTTGAAAGTAAAACAAATGAAGAAACTCGGATTTGAAGCATTATTTTGAAATCACCCTTCATTTAACCCGGTGTAATCATAAAATATTTCTGCTCTGCAGTGCAGGGTTAAAACATCTGTTATTCAACCCTAAACACCAGAAAAAACTTTAGCCCTAAAATAGCCAAAAAATGTATTTATAACCAACCGGTTTCAGTTCAACCCGAACCTTCATCAGGGTTAATAAAAACATATTAAATTAATTACAGAGGTGTATGGGTACTTATAGTTAAGCTGGAAGGGGGAGAGAGAACATCAACTTTGGTGGGGGTGGAAGAGGAAAGGTAGACTTGTCTAAGTCTTAATTTTGTATGCATAGGTATTTAAGTATTTAAATTGACTCCCTTCAAATTTTAAATTCTACTTGAAATCGATTCGCATTGACCCAACCTACTCTAACCTAACAGAAAAAAAATGAGGTGCTTATAGCTCTCGGACGTTAATCTTGGATACCTACGATCTTCATATCTTTAACCAGCTGACGTGTACCCGGCGTTACTGGGGGTTATTCTTTAATCAGTAGGCCTTTTAATCAAATCCGTAGTATATTATTTTGATGTATCTCATAAGGCTTAGCCAGCGTTAACAATGTAAGCGACCCAAAATAATTTTTTTTACGACCTGATTATGAAACATCGACTTTTTTCTACTTTCTATAATTATAATACGGATGCATTATATGTATATAAAGTTTCCTGAAGAAATTCTCTATATGACAGTGAAAACCCTCTCAAGATCCGTTTTATAGTTTAGAAGAACTAAGGGCACAAACAACGAGGATAGCGACATTTAGAGAACACATTTTGAATGTTTCTCTGTGTGAAGAGGCTCTTATGATAATGTATTACTTGTTCAGAAGTATTTCAATTCAAGAGTTATTTTTCGTTTCACTTGCAATTTTCGCAGTTGAAAGGCTGAAATGTTTATGCATTCCTTTTCACTACGTCACTACACGTTTCTTACTGAAAATGAAAAGTGTTTCTTTAAATTTATTGCTGTCAAAAATTCGTTTCCTTGAGCAAGTGCTTTGTATTCAGTTCTTGAACCGAGAGTTTGTCTAATAAATTGCAAGCTGTAAACCTTAAATGAACCTTGTTTTTCTACCCCCTAAAGCTCCTGTAGACTAAGCTTTTTAATTTCGAGAAATTTAAATGGAAAAGAATTCAGTGAAAACTTTTTGTTCAGAATCGTTTCGTTAGCTTTAACTAATTTTTGTTTTCTCATCTCAAAAAGTAAGAATTAACTCAATTTCCAAACTGTTTCATTTTGATTCACAATATTCCTCAAATGGGGTTTTTGACTGCGGTGTCCGCGGGGCGGTTTTGTTCTCTTTTGGAATCTTTTGTCCTATATGCGTAAGTATTGGGAACGATAGTAACAGTTTATTTCAGCAGGGATTGGTGCATTGCATTACCTACAAAGATTCGTTCAAATAATGAAACATAAATAAAGGAGTGCTTTAACTGCTACTAACCTATTATACAATAACACGGTTTATCTAAAACATGTGAACACCTCAGCACAGGTTCTCCTAGTGAGGTTTTCACAAAATATTACAGACTAGCTGACGTGTACCCGGTGTTGCTGGGAGTTTTTCTTAGGAGATAGACCTATGCCATTGCGGACTCTTCTGTAGGCCTTTTAGACATATAATTCCGTAGTACATTATGTTGATGTATCTCATAAGGTTTAGCCAGTGTTAGTAATGTCATCTCCCGAAAATATTTTATTTACGACTTGATTACAAAACATCGACATATCTCAACTTTCTTTAAATTTAATATGCATTTATTATATGGTGACCGGATAAATCATCAAAATGATAATTCATCACATCTTTAAAAAGTTATATAAAGTCATGGAAAGTGATGAAACAAAAAATTTATTAACTGGGTTATGTAGGTTAGATTAGGTTAGGTTAGGTTTAAATAAAAAAAATCATCGTTTCTAATGACTTTATATCACTTTTTAAAGGTGTGTTGAATTGTCACTGTGTTGAGTTATCATGGAACCGTATTATATACGTAAACTCTCCGGAAGAAATTCTCTAATTGATAAACTCTATTAAAATACGTTGCGTAGTTTAGAAGAACTAAGCGCACAAACAGGCAGACGCGGATAGCGACTTTATTTTATACTATTTAGAGAAACTGACATGATTACTTTACTTTCTACTACCATGTTTTATAATATTAAGAACATTACACTTATCATTTATTTTCCTGTTAACTGTATGTTCGGGTACAAAAAAAACTGTTCGGGTACAGGTTTTAAATGTAATTTCATATTATTTTTACACAACTTAACCTCGTTGGGTTGTTCCATTTTTAGGGATGCTGTATGGGGGGTTTTTAAGCAAAAGACAGAGTAAACTGTGTCGTGGGAAGAAAGGATACATAGATGGCGGTAAATCATTACACAGTCGAGATTTTGAGCACGAAAAGGAGTCTTAAAACGAAACTACCCATTTTCGTGTAGTCTAGTGTGTAGTGTAGTACAGTCAACCGTATACAAATGTTGGGTAGGTCTGTATGCGTTTAGAGTTTCTCCCAGTTGTGAATCGGTGGTAATGGGATCAATGACGCTAGTTCTTCGGACCACCTTTCATTGAAATACCAGTAAAAAATGCACCCAAACTCCATCTTCAAAAGACTGCAATTTGTGCATTATTTTTTTAACTTTTCTCTGCCCCATATCCTTCTCCCCACTACCTCCTTCCTCAAAACATACCCCAATCAGGGATGTCATAGATTCACTGGCTCCAGACGTTTGGAAGCAGTTGACACTTTTATGCGGTACTTACATAACAAAAGTATTCAATTCTCTGATGGATTCAGTAACATCCCATCCTTTGAACACTACATCATAAGGTACGCCAGAATCTCAGATTCGATATCGTTTACAAGCTGCGACTAAAGGGTGTTTGGTTTGATGTCACTCATGCGTTATACGTTGACCAAACAGTGCGGTGGTGGCAGGACCGGCGGGGCCCGAGCCCCCCGTGGAGCTGCCCCGTGATTTATCAACTGTGGGCTGTATGCGCCGTTAATGATGCTCTTCTTAGAATGGACCGCCATCAAAATGTTTGTACTCAGTCGCTGCAGGACGGTAAGGTGGGTATATTGGACTTCTATGTCGGGTTGTTGCATTAACAGATTGTAGTCAAGGGGTTAAGCTGTAGAACTTTATGTGTAGTTGTTTATTTTAGTAACACAATACCCAATCATCTACCATATTTACAATACTTAGTTTGTTTTTCGGAATTCAAATTTATATTGGTATTGTGACCGTAAGCTAGGTTGTTTATATTATTTAAAAAAAACTGTTAGCGCTCAGTTAATAAATTATATCGCGTATTGCAAGAGTGGGGTCAGGTAAATTTTTTGACAAACTTTAACAATTTTACAACAAATATTTAGCTCTCTTTTCTGAATTGGAGTCTCAGCTGCAAAATGAATTTGTTTTAGTGATGCGAAAAAATATTTTGACACGCACCTTAAAGCCCTTATTAAAATACTGGTACACAATTTGAAAAATAAGATTTTTTTTAAAGTCCTGTAACACTGATTTCAAAATATATAGTGTTTGTTTGTTTTTCAATATTTATTTAGATGTATACAAATTTTTATATAAAATAAAAAAAGGAAAATATATAAAATACATGTAAAAATTAAAAAAAAAAGATAAGGTTTAAGAGTTACGTTATATTGGTTTATGAAATAAGTTTAAAAATAAATTAAAAACCTGCATATATAATCATAAACTTTTTCTTACAGGAAAATTTTTTCTTATGAAAAGTGCCAAGACCTGTGTCTTCCTTTACCGGTTTTAGTAGGTTATTATAAAGTTTATTTCCTGCAAAAAAAACTGTTTTTTGTGCACTCAAGTTTAGTTATTAGTTTCGCCATCTTCTCGTGGGGTAATTGTGAACATTTTCACTGTACATAATATTATTTCGCAGATAATTAAGAGGCATGTTATTTTTAAGCTTGAACATCAACGTTAACGTATTATATATTATATGTTGTTTAGTTGAGATCATTTTTAAATTTTGTTATATAATTTTTACTCCTCCTCATCCCCCTATCTTGTATAACCCGAAGTTTATTATTTTGGGCTTCGTTACATAAAAATAAAACACTAGAACAATAAATTAAATATTTATGAATAAATTAACAGTAAAGCCTATTTGTAGGTCAGGCTATTAGATTTATGGTACTTGCACATTTGCGCTATATTCTCGTGGTTTGGCCTATTCAGCAAGTGGGCGAACAATATGTTGAAATAGGTCATAAGAGTATAGCTAAGTCTGTTACAGGCATAAAGCACATTTATGTAAAATGTGAAATTTGAGCTTTATAAATTTATTGATACTGTACATAATAATAATTATAAATTGCCTTCAACCCCATTGCATTTTAGAGTGTAATAAAACATGTTTGATTCTGAATGTTATTGAATGCATTGTACTAACATTCAGGTATTATTTTATTTGATATCGCATTTCATTTTTATCGACCACACGCTCATAACTGTCGGAGATAACACGATCTGTAAGATTAATCTTTAAAGAAGTTATGCCCTTTTAGTTATTAATGTGCTAGCTATAAATAATATCCCATAGATTCCGGAACATGGCTACCTTCAGAAGGCGCTTGCTCTCATATTATTCAAGCGTCGGATTCGTAATACGCGTAATAAATTTAATTTCTTCTTAATTTCCGAATAATTGCCTTAAATGGTATGCCGGTCGCAGCACTGCTCAAATCAAAGCAATCAAATGTTCCGTTATTTCTCAATCGATTGTGCAGGGACCTCCGCGATGCGGTGGGAGTCCAAGACTGCGTATTTGAAATCAATTGTTTTTTGTTGTTGTTATTTTATTTAGAGTTTTTTCAATAATACAGCTTGCCGAACTGATATTGACTATTAAATTTAATCCGCTTTGCGATCGGTCTAATAATGTTAAAATGTGCAAAATAAAATGAATACATTATTGTGTGATAAATTTAACATAAAAAATAGTCATTCATAGTATTCATAGTATCCAACAAAATGAGCCTACTTCCTAGATTCAAGATGCCACGATGTAAAAAATGACCTTTACTTGTATTAAAATAATCACTGTGGACTATAATGTTCGAATTTTTTTTTATATATTTGTGTGGTGTCAATTTTTTAAAATAATTATAAATAGGTATAATTTTCGAGAAATTTACGAAAATTGAAGAAGATGATTGAGCTCTATTTTCCAATCTATCAAACTCAAACTCAAAAACTAACCTATAATGTACTAAAAAAAACTCTTAAATATATTGAACGATACCAATTTCACTACCAAATTACAAATAACATATTTCGGATCGTGATCACATTAGATTGGAATCTACCAAATAATAAAAGTTTTGTATTCATACATTAGTTAATACCTTTGCTAGATGTCCTTATTTTAACTAATAACACGTTTTAACCTGTACAGGAACCAAAGATTCTAATTAGTATTCCGTGACTAACCTCCGTACGATTTATTACCGTGTCTCTTTTTACTCTCCTTTTTTCGCAGTACACCTACCGAAGAGGTTCCAGTTTGGACCCGGAAGAATTTCAGAGTCGAATTTGAAACATGTAATTATATTCATATTAAATATTTATATTAAAGGGTTGATTCATGTTTATGCCATTATTGTATTGTTTTATTCAGTTCAATTTCAATTTGTGAAAAAGTTTGTATTTTTAATAGGTTTTTATATTTTTAGGTATTGTGGTTTCGAAAACCGCTCAAAACTTGTGTTCCGTTTATGGTAGATACGTCATCGCACTCTTCACATTTTAAAAGCTGCTATTCAAACAGTTGGTAGGTTATTTCACATAAGCCTCGTTCTCATGTTCTTGCTACATCAGATTTCCAGCTCTACATCCAACATTGAAGAATCTCCTTTAATAAAGACGCTGCTCTTTAAACTTGGCTGTACGACTAACTCACTTCCAAAACCCCAAATTATCTCTGCTTGGAATCGAAAATTATTTCAATATTTCATTTCTTCTTAAGGCTTCTGGTAATATTTATTTTTCTTTCTCTTTCTTTCGCAAGGAAATTAAAAAACCCCCAAACTTTCCATATTATTTTCCAAAGAACCTAATTTTTCAACCTCTTGTGGGAATGAATCGACTATATAACATCCACTGTAGAGTGTAGTGGCTAGTTACCGGACTATTTGGCGATAGTCCCAGAACGTTACAAAATTTCTCGAATCTCTGTTTTCACTTGACCCAAGCATTATTGTCCTTTGTTTTGCTGTTGTTGTTATTGTGTTATTCTTACATTTTGTTATACGTCGTTATTTGACTATTTATTATTTGTTATTTCTTTGTAATTTTTATGTTATCCACTGTCTGTTGCGTACACACTAGAAATAAAAAAAATTAGATCCCTAGCAAGAATTCTTTCCATCGCTCTTTGTGAGATGTTTTTCAATTTTTCAACATTCTCGGTGCGATTCTTATGTTTTTATTTATTTAACCATTCATATTCAAGTTGGATGAAAACACTCATCGTCAAATCATCTAGTATTGTCGAGCTTTTGCATGTTAAAAGTTGTACAGCGGTATAAAGCTGTAGCCCTACCGAAACTCCCACAAATCACGCACTAACCCTGCTTTAACGTCCAGAGCTTTGTCATAATTTATCCGCTCCATCTTTCCTGGGTATGTCTTTATACTGCCGGTAATAAAGGTCTCAATTAAACGCCTCGGATCAGGCGGCGATCCTTATATTCTATGTTATATTATATAATTTTTAATATTAACACTGATCGGAATCGGGACGGGGACGGGGTCGGTCTTTACGAGGTCTTTAGGCTCGAGCCATTATAATTATTATTTTCATTCCTCCTCCAGCGGAGATTATCGGCATCGCCCCGCACTCGATCAGCGTATCTTATGTGGGGCTTAACTGTGTAAGTACACCGTACACCAGGGCCGATTTTCTTACTCAAATATGTATTTATTTTATATTGGTATACCGGCCAAGTGCTAAGAATCATAGACATTCAAATTGATAGGCAGGCCAACCGAGAAAGAGGAATAAACTAAGTGTCCGGAGCGTGGGAGACGGCATGACCGTCTTCCTTTCTGTGATTTTTCAATAAATGAATCTGAAGTATACAGGCAACTCGCATTGTAATATCACTATTCGGCCCTTGAAAATAAAATCTGCTTTCGAATTACTAGTTCTTTTTATAATTGCGCGCAAATTGCTGGATGCGTAAAAACTTAACTACAAATCCCAAATCGGGTAAACGAGAGTTCGGGTTTGTTTCCAAAATTGAATATTTTGTAAATCTATTTAATTAGATACTTTTAAAAATGTGTTATAATTTACCCATCTCACCCGTTTTAAACGTTGCTACATCGGGCGGTTCGCTTAAAAACGAACATTCAGATTCTGCGCAGAAAACTCTCACAAGGGACTGCGCTGCAAACATTTGCCTTACTTTAGCGAACTTTACTTTTCTGAGCGGGGTCTGTTTATCTCAATGTTAGCTCTTCTTCTCTTTCAATTTGAGCATCGATCAAGTCAGTATGATCAGTCGTACACTGATGTCGTAGTTTATTCAAAGCGTTCTCGAACCCTCCTCGTACCAAAAAATGGTCACGTGGTGTACCTCCAGCTCGTCGAAATGACACCCAAAATCATGCCAGGGCAAGTCTATCAATTTGGATGTCTTTGCTTAGATTTTTTTTTATATTAACTCCACACAGGAGGCCCCTGAAGAAAAAAATTTCCCTCAGGGTCTATGTCATCTTTGGGGATGCTGTGTGGAGGGTCTTTTTGTGGAGAGGAAGGAGTGAACATGGGTCTTGAAGAGTCCCATGTTGTAGGAGGGAGGAAACACAGAGGCCGGCAGTTCGTTCCACAGCC
The DNA here is from genome assembly GCF_061612785.1 of Hesperophylax consimilis. Lineage (NCBI taxonomy): Eukaryota > Metazoa > Arthropoda > Insecta > Trichoptera > Limnephilidae > Hesperophylax > Hesperophylax consimilis. The sequence goes on along the minus strand of NC_142850.1, from coordinate 13,747,496 downwards.
GAGCTGTTGAACTTAAGAACGAATCGTAAAAGCGACCCGTTCTCATGTGACAAATGTCAACCGTATACAAATGTTGGGCGCGCGTTTGGCGTGTATCCCGACTACGCACCGGTGCCGAAGGGATCAATGACGCTAGTTCCTCAGAGCATCTTCCATTGTAATACCGATAGAACAAGGACAGCATACCTACCTGACGCCTGTGCTCTAAAGATTGCTGTCCGTTTGTTAAGATTGGGGAATCTATCAAACGGACCGCCCGTTTTTGCACAGAGTCAAGGGTTTTTTTCAGGTATTTAGGGGCTCCGGACCAGAGATGGCTGCCAAATTCGACAGTAGGGCGCACTTGCAATTTGTACAGGGTCAGCAGTTGTGTACTATTAAAGAATCTGCGGGCCCTGTACAGTACGCCCATGTACCTATTATTTCCGGAAGAAAATAATGCAAGTTGAAATATTTAAACAGAATCAATAGTTACGTACGTGATAATGAAAAAAATGTGAAAAAATAAAAGTAATAAGGTATTTTCCGCCACAATGACATTGTTTTTAAAGAAATACATACATTCCCGGGTTACGAATAACCTGACAATATTTGAAAATCGCCTACTCAATGTTTGTAAATATGGCATTGTTGACGTCACACCGGCCAGTAGCGGGTATAAATGATGATAACGTTGCAGACAAATGGAACCATTTCGGAATCTGCGGTTTAAAGAGTTGAATTTTTGTTTTACATTTTCAGAGCTCCAGACCAGAACTTCCTGCCAAATTCAACGGAATTTTATAAGATGCTTTATTTTCACGCTGATTACTTCATTATGTTACTATAAATTACTTAATTTCCGTCTCAAACGTTCACTCAATGACCTCATTTTTTCTACTGTCAAAACCTTTTTTTTGTAAATGTTGAAGTCAATTCTTATTTCTGTTTGAAATTCAATACTGCCAGTTCCTTCCCATCATGTTCTGTCCATACGTCCGCAAATTCTAATAAACAACATCCAGTTAAATGGTGTTAGTAGTTCTCATCACTTTATTTTAATTGTTTGTTAATGCATTTTTGTCATCTCGAAGATACGGCGCCATCTCTGATCTCCTCGGCTAACTACGCGAGATTCAGTGGGCAGATAAGTCCACCTGCATCCAATATAATAATTGCAGGACGCTGCACTTGCTGCATCGATTCCGCCTTATTTATTGCACTTCTTCGCGAAGCACCGAGGGCTAGAAATGACTTAATAACTTGATTTTCTATACGCATCGCGCAAAGAGTCTTGTATGTTCGATAATCATTTGGATAAAGTTGATACACGCTTGGAATATTCAGGATACCATAATAAGATGTGACACGGATGGATGCGTATCGTTATTTATTTCACGTGCATAATTTTATCTTTATCTACATCATCTACAGATTACATGTCGTGTTGAGGACCTCCTTTTCGTCTTGGTGGTCTACGCATTTTAGTCTGATTGTGGGTTCGATTCCCGCACAAAATGAAATATTTAAAAACATGATTTTGTGGGTTCAGTGTAAAATCAGCTAAAAGTGAGTTAAATTTTTTCTAAATTTTGTTTCACCCTTAACTCCACAATGAAGGCCCCAAGAATATAATTTCCCTCAGGGCCCATGTCATCTTTGGAGTTGCTGTGTGGAGGGTCTTTTTGAGAAGAGGATTGTTGTAGGAGGGAGATCGTTCCATACCCCAGCTTTTGAACTACTACTAGTCGTAGAAACGACTCTTTCTCATGTGACTAATTTAGACTGTGTTTAAAACATTGGGCTCGCTTTTGGTGTGTTTCCCGACTATGCACCGGTACCGAAGGGATTAATGACGCTAGTTCCTAGGAGTATCTTCCATTGAAATACCGGTAGAACAAGGACGGCGTTCCCACCTGACGCCCGTGCTCCAAAGATTACAATCCGTTGTTGAGATGAGGGAAACTAGCAAACGGACCGCCTGTTTCTTCTCAAAATCGAGTTTTTTTTTATTCTGCACAACAGTTACAACTGCCCGAATCTTGTTGAGTAATTGTTTTATTGATCAGGGGAATTATTTATAAATTTGTAGCGGAAGAAAGCGGGGAGTAGTAGATGTACGAGTAGAAAAGGAGAGTTGGCGCTAACGACCATACCATGTTGAACACACCGGTTCTCGTCCGATCACCGAAGTTAAGCAATATTTGGCGCGGTCAGTACTTGGATGGGTGACCGCTTGGGAACACCGCGTGACGTTGGCCCTCTTCATTTTATGCGCCCCTGAGGTGATATCTCACAAATGCTTTGATTATATAAATGTCTAGATTGAGCGTTCGAGCGACGAAACGCCAAAAAAAAATATCGGCCAACTGTTGGCTAATAAGCTCGTTCAGTCCGCTCAGTTGTGAAACTATCGCTGTGCGGTAAACACGTGTTGTGTGACATTTGAAAATGACGATTGGCGCTATAACAGTGTGCAGAAATTACAAAGGACGATTGAAAATAACTAAAAATGTTACCTATCATAGGTAAATTACCTTTTCAAAGCCATATAATAACCATTTAGTTAAAGAAACAATTCAGTTTTAATAGTGTAATTTAGTCTTGACAACGCCATATTTTGACGCATTGTTTACAGGGTTGCCTGTTCTTCAAATTAAAATACCCACATAAGGTAAACATTGCAAGGCGTAAATGACGCCGTTCTATTTATAAAGAACATTAACTTTAAATTCAGTAAATTTAAATGATTCATCTCTTTAAGAAATATAAGAATCGTGAATCATGAGTGCGTTTTTAATTTTAAAATAGGTTTTAATAATTACCCAAAGTACACTATATATAATAATATTATAATTGTGAAAGTTTGTCTTTGTGTTTAAGTGTTTGTAAATTCTTCGGGTTGACACTATATTTAAAAAAGTTATGAATTCTAAATTTGTTTATCTATTAAAATTACAAAAAAATGTGACAGGTTTGTTTGGTGAAGTATCAAGTAAACTTTTAATTTTATTCATGCATATTTTACAGAATACCTAATGATCCTATATATTTTTAGGTAGGTATAGATTTACCTGGTTGTGGGCCACCTTCTTTAATTGATGATGATAAAAATTTAAATTTAGACACAGCGATACCTGCCGGCCATTTGGCAGCGTCTAGGAATGTATCTTTCTTATTTTCCGTATTTCTTGTTTATTTGTTAAAAATAATCAAATAAAAATAAATCTCTTTTAACAATGATTTTCTTTTCATTATATTTATGTAGAAAACTATCTTACTTAAATGAATTCAAAATTAAACGAATTATAGGTCCCGCAAAATCGAAACATATTTTTTCCCAACTTTTTTGGGAAATACTAGGGAGCTGGTATCACTCAATACGCCTACAGTGACGTTAAGCGCTTACGTCAACGATATAGGTTGCGTATACTTGTGTGCGTGACACGCACACAAGTATTTCAAATCTGGCCTGTTCTTTCTGTTGGAATAACAGTGCGACACTCTATCTAGACATTTATATAATCAAAACACAAATGCGGCGCTTTACAAATTGTCCAATAAATAAAATTATCTGGTCAATAAAGACAACAGCTAAACCCATTTCAAGGAACATTTTGATTCCGAAAGTTGGTCTTTCAGGAGGTTTATAAATTTTTAGACACGTGGTACGAGGCAGTACTATATTTTTGGAACTATATTTTATTTTCTTGGGGAAGAAGATAATACTAATAAATCTAAACGAAACATAAAACAGAAGAAGACAAAAATTAAAAGGTAACAATCTCACCTGGGAATAGTACCCAGGATCTCTGTCTTACCGGGAAAACGCCTCAACCAAATCGATAACCATTGTTATCTTATTTCTTGATGTCATTTTTGTTGTTCTCAAATTTCAAATTACTCATTTAAAACTAATTTTTCCTTCATTTTTGGCTCCTATCTTTTTGAATGATTACAAAATTCTATTGAATTTATTTGTAACCTAGATAGTGTCTCGGATTAAATTCTCCGATTTTTTAAAATATGGAACACCCATTTTCTTTTTCTAAAAATCCTAATGAACATTCAGTTTTATTGGAATATTTTTTTACAACTTTAAGGTTATACCAATCAATGTAATGTATCATTGAAGAAGAAGATAATGCTACTAAATCTAAACGAAAACCTTAAAACCGTAAAAGTTATTAAAAATATAAGTACGATAAAATTGTGTATTTTATTTATTTTAATTTTAGGTGTAAGTAAACCTTATTACTTTTTTATTTGTTTTACTTGTCATCGCAGGGTGTTAAACCAGCATCTCTGGGTTCTGAGCCAACGAGCTTACCAATCTATTGCGATCATTATTTATTTGGTTTGTAATGATTTTTATCAACGCATTACTAAATAGCAGTAGATATTTCGAAAAATCAAAGATATAATTAATAATAACGTTTTTTCTTAATCTCACACACCAGCAAAAAAACGCAGCACGCCTTTTTAGGTAGGTCCGAAATTTGTGCATTTTACGCTTGACCCAATAATTTGTACCTGCAATAAATCACATCGTCAGCTCTACCTTTTTCTACATTTCGCATTCCATTTGGGATATATCGTTTCGATTAAGATCTATATCTCGCGTAAATTACAGTGTGCAATTTTCTAATTCGAACCGGATACTCCAATAACTTCGCGGCATACCTCTCAAAACACCGGGTCTCACACATGGAGATAAATCATCCCATCTCTCCACCGGTCGTCCTCCTGTTCCTCTCGCATAGGCTATCAATAAAAACATAAATCATAATACCTCATTTGTGGCGCATTATGGCCAAGTAGCGGACACCCAATTTCACCACATCTCCACCCTAATGTACGCGATTATCTGCCAGTACAAGGACGTAGTCAGAATAGAATTTTGTTCAAATGGTTTCAACAATGTGGTGTTTTTATATTCACAGTTTTTTTTATTCTAGAAAAAATTATAGTAATGATGGCGTTATAATTTTTATAATTTCTATAACGATTTAAAATGTGCCAGTTTTTGTTTGAGAATTTGGCATTGTTGACGACACACCGGCCAACGTCTGTTATAGCCGTCTTACCAGCCAGTGGGGTTTTCCACGTCTTAATGGCGTTGTAGCCAGTTGTAATCTTTTCGAAATGTGAGGTTTTTGATCATTTTTAAAATCAATAGTTTTCTATGAAGAAATTAAAAATTGCGCAATTTAGTATCTACGATGATCAGAATCATAAAAATAAACCAAGGACGGGTTGTTTTACAGAATTTGAACAATTCATCAAATTTTAAAGTTAATTTTCAAGTTCTATGAAGGTTCTATACAAGTTCTGTTATTTTTTTCGGTTTTGTGAAGCAACTGGCCAGTAATGATATAATAATAGAATATGAATAAAACCTTCAGAACTTGAAGAACAACGTTGAAATTTGATGAATTCTAGGAAACAACCCGTCCTTAGTACGAGTTCTTTCACATAATTTGAACAATTGAAAGTCCTATTCGAGTTCTGTTCAAGCACTATGAAACCAACGGCCCATGATTAAATAATAACATAACTTGAATAGAACTTCGCAGGATTTGAATTCAAGCTTTGAAATTTGACGAATTGTTCAAATTCAGTAAAAAACTCATTTTATGTATTTAAAAAAAATATTGGAATTTTGGTCAACGTGATCTTCTCAACACCTCAAAAAAAACTATAGAAAGACATTCCCAGATTACGAATAACCTGACAATATTTGAATTTCTCCTACTGCCAACATTATAAGCGGAAAATGTTGCTTGTGCACTAATTTTCTAGCTCTTGCAGGTTTTTTGTTTATAAGCTAACAAGCGGGTGGTGAAACACCCCCTATGTACACACAGAACCTCAATTAAACCATGAAATTCAACTTTTACGCTCCCATAAAATAATTGCGACATTTGTCATTTTTACGCCCTTGTCTTCAAAATTACAAGAGCTGTGCTTTGAGGCCACGCCATTTTATTGGGTGTCAAGATTTATAAGTGGTTTTTATCGTCTGGCAGGCAATTGAGACGGACTCTAAACGCTCCGAGACAAAATCTTCATCTTCGGCGAGGTGTTGCAAACTCGCCTCCCGAAAGCCGGCGTCGTAAATCAGAATTTGAATGGTGTATTTTCCCTTTCGCTGAATCGATCAGGGTCCATTGGTCCATTCGTCCATTCATCGGCCGGGTAGCCTCCGGGCTGAGACTTTTATCCCGGTGGATCGGCGGGAAGAAGGACTTGCTATAATATAATGGGACTGTCATCCCGGCTGGAGTGGAATTGGATTGAGTTTGCAGCGAAGGTGTGCGTATGCGCTGTTGTGATTCCTGGGACTTATTGTGAAACCCGAAATTGCTTTCTCAAATCGATCTACTTGGGTATGCGACAAAGCGGGGAAAAATCGCGTAAAGTTAATATTATTTACAAACTGCTCGTTCAGTGATTCAATTTTTTTTATTATGCCTTTCTTGGTATATTTGTACTTAATTGAGTTTTTATACAGACAAAACTATTTATTAATATTCATAAACCGTATGTACCTAAACGGATGGCTAATATAATACTGTTAAAAATGTGCTGCATGTCCATTTCCTAATAAAATATTAGTCATTCAGAATCTAGAACGCAGCGTTCACACAGGTGGCCTTGTCCGAATAAATATAATGGACGAGATGCAAAAATATTATTATGTTTAAGAACACGTGTTCCGATTTCCTCATAACATATTTGTGCTTTACTGATTGTTTTTTATGAAATTTTTCTATTCATTCGTTATAGGCCTCCAGTCCCGCTTTTAACAGGAATACGAATAATTTGTACAGGTTTTTAATCAATTAATAATATTTCATATCGGTAAGTTTTCTCCGTGTACGGGCGCAAACAAATAATTTATCTTAATATTTTGAGGCATAATTTGCAACCGTATTTTTTCCTAAAATAATTAAATTAACGCCATCTATGAATGATTATTTTATGAATAATTTTCATTTGACCCTTTTAACGTCACCTAGCGGCGGTTTAGTTATTAAACTATCTCGTTAGCTATAAATAAAGGTGTATACACCTAGCGGATAAAACTTCAACCTCTGCCGATAATAAATTACACATTCAACTATCATTTGTACAGGAGAAGGACGGCGGTTATACTGTGCAGGTAGTTCTGTGGTTAGAGTAGTTTACCGGAAAGCAGAAGGTCCCGGCGCGCGGCGTTCAAATGTTTGTATTATTATAATTCATATTATGGGTAATTTGCTGATTATTAACAATTGTTGTGTTTCATTTTCTTATAGTTCCTGCAAACATTTTTAATCGGAATGGAAACCAAATATTTCCTTGCTCATTTACAGCAGTTAAAGGCGTTAATTTCTCTTTAAGTTTAATGTCGATTTGTAAAAAATCAGATGCCTACCTTTAAGTATCATTACGTAATTAAATACCTTCAAATGCCCACTTCAAGAATGTTGAAGCACCGTTTGATCTCGCTTCTCATTTCAGTCTTTTGCATTTTAAATTCTTCACGGCGAATCCCAGTAGTCGTAAATTTACGGCCATGTCGTAAAACACCCCACATTTACATTTTCATTCGTATCGTAATTAATTCGTGTCATTGCATTGCAATATACAAATTAAATTTTTATTTTTTTATTGTCAAATAAAAGGCCCGCGCCCCACGAGTGTCTGGAGATTTATTTATTCAACGGGATGAATTTTTTGCTTCGTCGATTAAATCTACCTTCTGACTATTTAACGGGGCATAAAATGTGATAATTTTGGTTCTTGCTGGTTTTTTCTTTTGGTGTGTAATCGTCCACCGCAAACACTATACAAAGTGGACGCCAATTAGCGTTTTAATTACGAACACCCTCCGAGGAACTCGTTTTCGCATAACTCATTCGTCCTGCTGCCTTTCTGCAGTTTAATATTGTGTCTTGTGCACCAACAAAATAATGGTTAACCTTTCTCCATCATTTATCCGCACTTATTTTTTTACACTCTGTACAGCGATATCTGCTGTTTTCATCTCGAGTGGATCCTGGAATCATATTCCGGTAGCCTGTCGGCCCGGTTAAATTCTGCAATCATTTCTGGGTGTGTTCTGAATACTGATCGCGACTGGACAGGTGTGTGTATTTATGAAGGGGTATTTATGAAAGCTTCTGCTCTAAGTCCAAATTTCTTGAGACGTTACTCTCCTTCATTGCTGGTGCATACTGACTTTATTATCGGCCGTACAGTCGCACCGCGCTTCCTTATTGTTTGAAAGCTTTTGTAATTGCAATAAGAAAACGATCGAAAAACTTGCAACGCAATAATTGAAATTTGAAAGGATAATATTGGTCGATCAATATATTTCAACTACTGGACATTGCGGATTGCGGGCGGAGGACGTAGAGTTAAAAATGCACACGCGTTGCTGTCATTATTCATGATCGCAACTCTCCCAAATCGCTTAGTTTTTTTTGCGGCGGTGCACCCGAGATATTCCCCGACAAATCGCTCCAACTCGACCCGCAATAAAATTTGACATTTATTTAATGGAGGACATGAATTCGGTCAGCGCTTTTGCAACAATGTATATGTATGATCGTTTTTTAAATATGATTTTATTCAGTTACCGTTATTGATGTTTTGCCCGGCATTCACCGAATGTTGTACTTGATTTATGATTTATTGTTTCAACGACGTAATTTTTAAATGATTTTTATTTACTTTGGCTTTCTGCACGTAGGCACGCCAATACTTTGTGTATCTCTTAGACTTTTTTCTGTAATCATTGATTTCGCAATTTGAAAGCGATTCTTCTGCAAATGCTTTCTACATTCCAGACTTTGTTTTCCTTCAAATTTACGCTGTAAGAATTTTAGTATTTTTACATGACACGTCTCACTATATTATGGCATGATCATTGCATTTTCCTATATATAGTCGTAATTACTAAACGCAATGATCCGACTTCCCCACTTCTCGAATTTTAAATATATGCTGTGCACTTCGGATACCTATTTGTTGAATTAACAATCTTATACGATTTTCAACTGAAATAATATTATATTATCCCCTTTACTATGCGAACATATGTACGAACTATGCGAGCATCTTTTGCTTTTTGGTAATGTGTAATTTATCCCACACAATGACACAGTTGACACAGTTATATTACGGCGTGTATTTTATTTTTTTATGTGAATACCGCAAAAAAGTCTAAACCGTTTGGAGCCAATGAGACTATGGCATCCCAATTAGGGTATGTTGTGAGACTATGAGTAGTGGGGTGTCGAAGGAGATAGGGTGAAGTAAGTTGAGGAAGTACCTGGCTACTTAGATCTGGTCATCAAACACGGCTTAAGCCATTTCAACAAACGTTTTAATTCTGAATTGTGGACTCAGGTACACCTGGGCGATACTAAGAGTATTTTCCACTCTGGAACGTCCCGAAATTATACTAGGTACTTATTATTTTAAATGAATAAATTGTGAAATAACACAAATTATTCAAGTTTAATTTGCTTGCGCTCGCCGGGATTTGAACTCGTGACTTCCGGATTACGGAGGCCTTCAATGTAACATCATTGAGAAGATTTTCGAAAAAATATTATTTATATGTACTTACTCTTCGTTTTAAGTAAGGATCAAATAAATTTCCTAAAAAATGCTAAATATATAATTATTTCAATTGATACTAAAAAAAAGTTATCCTATATCTACCGTATTATGACACAACATTTCAATGGTGAGCACTTACTTAGTACAATCAGTTATCCTCCTCTGTCAGGTAAAGGTCACCCGCTTTAGATATGTCTAAAGAGGGTGCCAGACAATTGTAGGATGAGATACACATGTAGTGCGTGGGAGAAATGAATCCAGGACAAGCTCAGCATCTTACTTATGGACGATTTACACGAAACTTTTTTATACCGATCCCCTGAGTAAACTATTGTGACCGGATAAATCATCAAAATGATAATTCATCACATCTTTAAAAAGTTATATAAAGTCATGGAAAGTGATGAAACATAAACTTTATTAACTGGGTTAAGTAGGTTAGGTTAGGTTAAAAAAAATCGTCATTTTTAATGACTTTATATCACTTTTTAAAGGTGTGTTGAATAGTCACTGTGTTGAGTTAGCATGGAACCTTAAACTATATATCGGGTCCCGTATAAAGGCCAAGTGTTGGCTTTACACGAGCGTCATTTTTATTCTTACGATTTCATACATACCATCAGTAAAGAAATAGTATTTAAGAACGTTATTAAATCGCCAAAAAAGGTAACAACGTGAACATGCACATAGATCACATGAAAACATCTGTCATTTGCCTTTATAATACCTTACAGTAATACACGTTCTTCTTCTTCTTCTTCTTCAATGGCGCTACAGCCCATTTCGAGCCTTGGCCTCCTTTAACATGAGCCTCCACCGCCCTCTGTCCTCGGCCGTCGTCTTCCAATCTGCAACATGGAGTAGTCCTCTGGCATCTTTCCTGACATCGTCCTCCCATCTCAGCCTAGGTCTGCCCGCCTTTCGTTTGCCTCCCGGGTGTCCTGTTAGAACCTTCTTTGGTACACGTGTGCTTGGCATTCGGTGCACATGTCCGGCCCATCTTAGTCTTTGGAGCCGTAAATGAGTAGAGAGTCTGGGAGCTTGGTAGATGTCATATAGCTCCTTATTGTGGCGGATTACACGTTCACAATACACGTTCACTCTCAGTAATAAACACGCAACATGAAACAAACATGCAACATTTCCACATAACATAGTAAAACAATGAGGAACGACAGATATCAAACAATGTCCGTCATATTAAACTACGAAAATCGGTACCAAAATATAACACGTCTTTTTTTACACCCCGAATTCGTACAAATGGACGACCCATATGGAAACTGGTCGGAAAAAAGCATCGTGTAAAACGCCCATTACTCTTCTATTACTTGTCGGCTTACATTCCTCGATAGTGTAATGGGAGACGAAACGTAGTACGTCTGAGCATATCTTATTTATGACGTACGGACATTGGTGTTCTTTGATTGGTTAAGAAGAGTCCAATCCCGATGATAAGCTTTTGAAAATGAACATGGTATAATTGAAAGCTCTTCGATCAAGACCTTTCCCGAGCTTATTTCTTAATTTCAGAAAAAATGATACAAAATATATATATGCTATATCTTCTTTATAATTTGTAGTTATGGTATGTGTGTAGTTATAAGCTTTTTCTTTATAACCTTTTGGTTGTAACCTAACTACGTATTATAATGTGTTTGTTTTTAAAACTAGGTAATGTTATTGTCCTGTAAATTTTCCTATAAAATATAGTAACGTTGGTGTTTTTTTGATTGGTTTAGAAAAATTATAAGTCGAGAAGTTTTTTTTTTAAGAAAGGCAAACATTCTCTGGTTACGAATAACCTTACAATATTTTAAATTCTCCTACTACGGCCACAGTAAGAAAAAAATGTTGCTTTTGTCGTGATGGAGGACTTAGCCAGACGAATTGAACTCACGACGCCCGGGTGGGACACAAACGTAATGCCAACTCAGCCACTGACGTAAATTGAAAGCACTCAATTGATAGCTCGAGAAATCAATTCATAATTTTAGAACGAAATTAATTAATTCGAGGCTTTATTTTACTAGTGTGTATTTTTAACTAGGTATGTTTTTATTTGTGCTTGACTGTGGCTGGATTAGCCACAAGAACGATAATACACTTTGCCATTTTGAACACTCTTAATTTTGTACCTTCCTATGTTTTTCGTATAAATAACATTTCTGACTTATTTTTTTTATTCATATCGAGAAAAAATGTATAGATACTCTATAGTGGATTTCACCAACTACCTGTCAACGTTTTTTGGCGTCCTGAAAAACGGCTTAGAGTGTTTTATTGTTTGTAATTATTACACCTGTAAACTGCACATATACTTTACTACAGAATCTACTTTTTGGGTCATATTTGCATTTATCAATATGTCAAAATACAAATTAGAAAGTGCAAAACACCGCCACTAAAGTATAAATTCAATTTGCCACCATTAAAAGGAATATCAAAGTAAACACTAGCTACCCTAACGTCTCTAGCGGTCAGAGTTGTTGATATTGCCAATATTTTACTGGAGTTGGACGCAGTGGCGACTCGTGACTTTTGGGTGTACTAGATCGCTAAAATGGCAACAAAATGGCATTATTGATGTTGTTGTAGTTTGGACGTATTATTAATATTATAGGACCTGACAAGTGTCCCAACTGGTCCCAACCATCTGGAGCTAGTGAGACTATGGCATCCCCAATTGGGTATGTTGTGTGGCTGAAGCAGTAAGCAGAGAAAGTTGGGGAAGTACATGGCTATTGGCATCTGATCACTAAACACGGAAAAAGCCATTTCAAGTAACGTTTTAATTCTGAATGGTGGTCTTACACCAAGGCGATACTTAGAGTATTTTCCATTCTACTCTTCCTTTGAAATGCAATATTCTATAATAATCCGTTATCCTTATTCTGTATCCGTTATCGGATCTCCATCACTTCTTCCTTGTAATTGTGATTGTACGAAGGGGCGTATTAGTGCCCCCAGGGTCTGCGCCCTTTCAGGAGCGCCCCCGCCCCCGGGGCCCCGGCCCCCTTTGTGGGAGCCGACAACCTGATTTGTAAGGATTCAAACGAACTACCGGTAAAACGTGATCAGTTGCATAGGGTGTTATTTATTATTCTTTCATAATATGTTTTAAAACTTTAGGGTTTGTTAGCGCATGTACATACGGAATATGAATAAATAGTTTTGTACGTTTAAAAATCAATCCTTTCAAGAAAGGATAATAGATACAACATTGAATCTGTGATTTAATCCAATATTGTAAATGGGATTCAATCCAATATTGTATCTGTGATTCAATCCAATATTGTATTTGTATTTCTTTCTTAAAAAACAATTCATCTTATCATTTTAAAGCATAACTTGCAAAATGTGTTTTTTCCTAAAATAAATAATTCAATTAGCGCCATCTATGAACGCATGTTGCGTTTAACCAATGCATTTATTTTCAGTAATGATAATATATGCAATAATATATTTCCTGCTTTGAATACTTACATTTTTGTTAAAATGGCTACACCATTTTTTTTTTAAATAAATGAAATATTTTAAATAAAAATTTGTGAAATAACACAAATTAATCTATTGATATTTATCCACGCCGACCGAAGGCCGTTAAAATGGAATGTATTGAACAAAACTACCTCATTTTTCTTTTTGTTTTGAGATTTTAATTATATTTTAAAGCTTCACAACTATATATGTATTAGACAGACAATACTAGTTGTGTTCACCTGAAATTCAATTTTAAAAACACTTATTTTGTACTTGATGAAATTACATTGATTAAACACATGTTTAAATCACCCTATACTTTCATTAGTAAATTAATATTTACGTACGTCGATAATTCAAGTGGATCCTACTTGATATGTTTATGAAGTTGTAACTAAACATTAAACACCCCCGTACGTAAATTATAATAATTACCTTCTAACGAAGGCTTCCACGAGAGAATTACTTACATTTTATTTATTGTTCCTAACCCACCTAGGTAAATTGCAGATTGTATTATTCTTCCTTGTCAATGTACAACAAATAAATTATTTGATATTTTACAACCACTATACGGAGAAAATGAGTATTAAAAACCACAAACCCCCACACAGCATCCCAAAAGATGACGTAGGCCCTGAAAGAAATTATCTTCCTCAAGGCCTTCTGCAGGAATTAATGTAAAATAGGATGGTTGTTTCACAGAACTTGAACAATTCTTCAAATTTGAAAGTTAGGACGGGTTGTTTTGGAGAATTTCAACAATTCATCAAATTTCATAGCTAATTTTCATGGACTGTGAATGTTCTATTAAAATTCTATTATTATTTCAGTTCTGTGAAGCAACTGTTCCATGTTGATATAAAAACAGAACTTAAATAGGAATTTCACAGAACATGAAAATTAACTTTGAAATTTGATCAATTGTTCAAATTTTCTTAAAGAATCCGTCCTTAATATTCAAGTTTTTTGAAACAATTTACCCATTATGGAATAATAACTTGTTAAGAAATTGAATATTAACTTTAAAATTTGATGAATTTTTCAAGTTTTGTGAAATCTCACTGAACGAATTGTTCCTAGAAATGGTTTTCAATTCAGTTTTATTCCATGACGAATTGTTTCAATTTGGTATTGGCGATATTTGAGTAACGCGTCTTTACCGATTCGGAAGAAAACTGATCCCAATCCCTTCCCAAAATTACTGAAGATATTTCTACTCCAGGTCCGGACGGAGCCAAGAATTTCGATATTTGAAAATGTTTGATCAATTTTATCCAAAGACATACGGACACGCCCAGAATGGACTCTTCAATCACGATTTCAAATTCGTATCTCGATTCTGTCACATCCCCTTTTTCGAGTGGTTGGTGAATACATTTGATTCAATATTATTTATTTAAATAATAACAACAAAATGCTGTGTGACCATAAAGCTCAATGAATCATTATTAAATAGTATCACGTGCTGCTTTAATTATGACGATCTCCATAATAATAAATTATTTGCAGGTAACTCACTGCTGCACAGGTGTTACGAGTAACGGCCAACTCACTAATTGAATACTAATCAGTGGTTGTAAAAACTACTTTACAGCTATGGTCCATGAACGAGTAAAGATTAATTACCCCTGATATTTGATCACTCATATCATTAATTTAAAATGTATTTTTGGTAAATTTGAAGTTTGTAATATTTATTCTTGTAGAATATTAAATGTTAAACCTAATATAATTAATAATAATAATAATAATAATAATTGAATAATTTGTAGAGCGCCGTTTTTGTGAAAAATCACCTCAAGGGCGCTGTACAATTTATTTCCTAGGATCTACATTTGTTATTTAGACCAACTGTGCCAGCACGAGGTTCGTCATCCGTTCAGGCATGTGTCTGCCGCCAATATAGCGCTGACATGTGTCTGCTGCCAATAAAGAGCGCCGACACAACATCCTCACATAGACAACAAACCTTGGCAGCACCGCTGTGACGCTCGACAAAGACAGAAGATGGAGACTCTGCTGCAAGAGTCCTAGGTAGCGAAGGAACTGTACCAGCTGCTGCAGGGAGAGAGGCTACCCCGTCCACCAACTGTGCCAGCACGAGGCTCGTCATCCGTTCAGGCATGTGTCCGCCGCTAATATAGCGCTGACATGTGTCTGCTGCCAATAAAGAGCGCCGACACAACATCCTCACATAGATAACAGACCTTGGCAGCACCGCTGTGCAAAATCACCTCATCCTAGTCTACCTTAGTCTCTCCAGTCACCTCCCAGCCTTTCATGCCACCTAGTGCATCCTCTCGACCCTTTCAGACTCCTTCCTGGCTCCAATACCTAAATAAAATCCAAAAAAAAAAAAAAATTCTTTCTATTGTCGTGATCCGACGATTTCACACCTCTGTCTCAGACCCTTAGGGCTCGCTTATCGCATAAACCTAATATATTATTTTTAATCGTAAACTTTCATTCAAATGTGTAAATTAGAGCTTATTTTGAATGGATTTCTTTAATCTCTGTCATATTTTAAATCAGTCATTTAATTTTGGTGATTGATATTATTATTTTTTTTTAATTTTTAAGGTATTTGCCAGCAAAGTGTGTTTTTCCGTCCTCCACAAGTGATGGTTATTATGGTGGTGTTCATTACTAAATATTATTTTTTTTCAAATGAAAACCGATGGTTATTTTCCTCCAGAAGCTTGAAATCACTTGGTACCAAAATTTGTCTCAAACCGTTTTGCTGAATTTTCCCTAAATTTCACATTCTCCTTGCAACATTCACTTTTCTCAATTGAGTGTACGGTGTTAGCTTTGCTGTAAGCTCATTCAATTACGTGGCCGCATTGGGAGCTTCGCATTTGTGGGTAAAAGCTCTCAGAGTTGTATTGCGCCGAAAGCTCGCTATGTTCTAATCTCGCGTTAAATGCTTTATTCACACGTTTATTCTCCGTACATGCGGAGTTAGTTTAAATTCTGTATTTGTTTGCGAGTTCCATGACCTTTCTATATTTGTTCGAAGATTCTAGTATTTTCTTGTTACAATTTGTGGTGGTTTGTTCAAAGTGTTTCCATGTATACTTAATTTAAATAATATTATGTTAAATGGTATTTTGAATAATAGAGTAGTATTCTTATTACAACATCGTTATGCTCCAGCTGATATATCACTAGTTTACTAGCCAATAAATCACATTAAAATATTATTTTGTCGAACTGTATTATTTTTATTTCGTACAATAATAATTAAAAAGCTGTATTAGTCAATGTAAAAAAATCTTCCATTTAATTTTATGACATTGTGAACCAAAAAAAAAGAGAAATCCCACAGCGCCTTTGAGGCAATTTTTCACAAAAACGGCGCTATACAAATCATTCAATTATTATTATAGGGATAGTATAAATGGAAAGTTGCGAGGCGGGAAATGGAGATAGAAAGTGGCTCTCAAATATTAGACGAACATTTTGGCAAAGCGGTAAAAGCTCCGGAATAAACTCGTTATTATAATTATATTCAATTTTCCAAGAAGCTGGGAGTTCAAATTCAGCGTGTAAGTGCTAATAATATGAGTTTTGTAAGTATCCAGATTTCACATATAAATTCGAATTTGATTTTTTGGGCAATGGTGATCCTTTATGTAGCAATCAAAAAAGCTGACCCATATTGACATTAGGCAAAGAGTTTTTAATGATCTATTAATCAGTTCTTCAATAAGAACAAAATTAACTCCGTTTTAACTGGCTATCAATCAATTTATTATATACCTATTTTCTCTTTGTATTTATAACGTTGAAGGGGTTAGCACATCACACGTCGTAACACAAGTAGTTTGATATCTCCGTTCAAAGCCCTTTCAGCCCATTTACTTGCGGGTACAATGGCGCTTGAAAAGCTTTGGTTGTTCATAGGTTTCTTGATGAAAGGCTGACGTCATAGACGCTACCGGTTTATCACACCTCGCACATTGATTGAAGTACCTACCTTAAGTAGCAGATTGAAGTAACTACGTCATTCACTGCTAGTATAGTTATTTCTCGAAGCTTTTATTTTGTATGTTCACTGTGGTATTTCGTTTGGAAACAGATACCTTGATCTTTATTCAATAATAATTTTAAACGTTCACGAATTGTTTAATTTGCATAATTACGAACCTGGATATATGTTGATCAAAAAACGTTAGACCGGCGACCTAAGTTTTTTTTTCATGAATTAACACCTACGAAGAGCTGAAATCGTAAAATTTTTAAAAGCGTTTGTTTTTTTGCCAGTTTACCGGTGAAGCTGTTTTTTTTAAATTATACAATAAAGCTCTCTGTGGCTTGACTCTTTACTTTAAATCGTTTTTAATCACTTTATTATGATAAATTTGAACTTTTTTGTACTAATTTGTTATAAAAACTGTACAGGGAAGAAAGTGGGATGTTCAAATTAAATTCATATCCCATAAGTATATAATACTTACCACTTTCATTATCGAATAACCTCTGTTAACTTTCTTTAATACACAATCGAAAGGGTTTTTACGAGTGTGAACGGCCTCTTGCCTTACATTATCGCCCCGAGTTATTCGACCTCGTACATTCACTACGTACGCCCATTGCCCAGTACCCATCTCCGCGGCACATCGGCCCGGGGTGGTGACTCCTGCGCGGTACCTGCTCATTGTTTGATCGAGGGTGTATCGGGGTAGATACACCGAATCGATATACAAGCCGAATTACTTCATCTGACCGCTGCGGACAATCTTCCCGATAGGGATCCGACGTTTTGGCGGAGGTTCGAACCCCCGAGCGCAAGCTTTTTATTTTTATAAGGTTCTGCTAAATCGATAATGCAGTAATGCAATCTTAACTTTAAAGAAGAAATCTGTTTTTTGAAGCAGCGAAATTCTCGAGTAATGAGTTGCACGTATTTTTCTGAACCTATTTTAAATTTAATAGTTAATGCAACTGTATAAACTCACAAGTATTTTTTTTTTTGAAAAGGTTTGCATGATACCATCTTGTTTGTTGCACATTTTTCACTTGTTTCCTAAAAAATATTCAAAGAAAGACCCTTGAAATTTCGGACAATGTTGGGTAATAACTTATTATATTTGTGAATTTAAGTTAAAACTGTAAGTAGGTAGATACTACGTATAAGTTATATTAGGTAGTATGCTATCAAATATAACTTATTACGTATTACTTAAATATATATACTCCTATATTTAAGGTATCCGGGGGTAACCTGGAGGGAGGTGATATTACAGACGTAAAAAAGTATATTACTTTTTCAGAATTTTCGTTGTTTTTCGCATATAAAAATATTTTTCCCTACAAATATTTCAACTTTTTTTCCAGAAAACTACTTCACTTTTGCAATAAATAGGATAGGAATAATTTAACACACGCCAACCACTGGTTCTAATATCTGCTTATTCCTGCACTAAAATTACATTGTTGCTATTTTTCAATTAAAAATTGTCTAGTTTTAATGAACAACGTGTTCAATAAATTACTTTATTAATCGTTAATTTTTTTAGAAATATTCAATTTTTTTTATTTTTTTTAGCCGTTGGACGTTAAATTTTTCATGGTCATACTGATACTTATTTTAAGTATTATATTATCTGAATTGAGATGACAGAATTATGTTCTAATTTTAATAGTTTGTTATTGTCTAGCGAAGTTAAGTTTGACGACCATTAATCAAACGAATAGATAAATATAAGGTTTTGGTCAGATCTGCTACAGGGAGGTACTACGGCGCCATTTTTTTTAAATACAAGCTTTATATGGCCGACTGTTTGAGTGTTTAATTATGGAGTTTCAGCATTCTGCATTGTTGCGTTAATTTTACGACTCTGCTTAAATTACTTACGTTATCCTAGTCTGGACTATATGGCATCATTCGGCGTTACGTCATGCCGCATTTTCTAACTATTTAATAGGGTGATTGCCCTTAAGTTTTGATCACGTCTATAATTACAGTCTGATATGATCAAACATTTAAATTAACAAATGAATCATCAAGAATAGTTCGGTTGCCTTTGAAAAAAATGGTTCTCTCTGGAGTTTTATTTTTATTGGAATGATAGTAAAAAATGTTGGCACAATGATTTGGATTCCTCTAAGAAATTCAAAACTTCGCTTGTCTTATGCTTCGCTTTGCTTGTATATGTATGATGACTGTGTACTGTGCAGATAAAATGTAGGTAATGGAGTTTTTCGTTTGTGCTCTTGCCACTCGGAGAACCGTTGTGTCCTTTAATTCTGTTATTCATTTACGAGATGGCCATGCCCTTACATTTAAAATCACAATTATCTTAGTATCTTTTTTCAAACGTTTTAAGTAAGTGTAATCCTAATTGATTCACGAAAGTTATTTTCATACGTTAAAAGCACGACAGTGACTTTGAAAGCTCAAATTTGTGGAAAGAACAATAAAATTTCAGTCAAATGGTCAGATATGATTTGAGATTTTCACGACCGAAAGTATCAACGTGATTTATTTTTGTGTTAGCTGGATATTAAAAGAAAATAACATTCCATTTCCCTGTAAATATATTAAAGTATTGAAATTCGGATCTAATCTCTCACTCTTACATTGCCAACTCAGTTTTGCTAACCAGTACACATACACCAAAGAGGTAATTTTTGTAGAATTTGCCAATCATCGTAATTATATCCGATGGCACTTGATTTACTTTCTTTTCTTGAATGAATTTTTTTCAATCGTCGCTAATTGACATTCTACTGCCATGAATTGATATAAATTATTGAATTTGCAATCAATGCTTTTTTTGCAGGCGATAATAAAGCACTTTCATTTAACTGTTTGAAGTTTCTTACAAAGCTTTATCTCTAATCAATTCAAGCGACCTGTGCTTCATTGATCCGTTCCGACGACCTTATTTACTTGTGGTTCGAGCGGGTGGGTAATAAATACGTGGTGCAAACGGTTTGTAGTTCGTATTACCCTATTTATTTAAGTTCGGCAACACGAATTTGAATCCGACAGTAAACATTTAAAGCGTTTGAGATACTTATGCTTTGATAGCGTGGGGGCTATGAACCCGCTAATATTTTTACTGCTTTAGTTTTAACTTTAATTGAGTGTTGAAGGTATGTTACTTAATAACTTCGTTAGTTGAATTGCGCTGTTTCCATACCACTAAACTTTACAAGTATGTAAAGAGGATATTTTAAGTAAAATCGCACTATGCAGGTGAAATCAAATCTCAGACAAAAATACATGTTACCAATTTCTATGTTTAAAAAATCTTTAGATCAAGTCAACAGAACTACATACACCTAGGAACAAAATTCTTTAATAAATTTAATATTCCTTAAAAATAGTTTTCAATAATTCAAGACAATTAAAATGAAAAAATTAAATTATAATTTTTATTATACTTAAACTAAAACTAAAAAAATCTTCCTAATAACTAAATAAATTACACCCTTCGCCTAGACTCACAAGCATTTGCTTTTTATGGGGGTTCATCTTTAAATAAAAAATAATTATGAAAATTAAATGTTTCGTATAATATTATACAAATTTTGGCTTAAACTTTTTAATGTAGTTGGTTACTTTTTTTATAGTTACCTTCGAATTACCTACGGAACGTTTTTAAATTGATTTATGAAAAAGTGTGTCATTTTCCTAATTTTTCCTACCTTTCCTTCCCCCATATTTCCGCTTCACAATATTCTCAATTTTAGGGGTGGCACAGTCCCACTAGCTCCGCTCAGTAGGTTTCTTGCGTGGTGTACGCTTGAATGCTCGAATAAACAATTTGTTTTTAATCAGTCAGATTTTCAGATTGTCAGGTAATCTTAATTGTTATATTTCTCGAGTACGTATTTTAATTTCCAGATTTCCACGATAAAATGCAAAACCATAAATCATTTTTTTATACCTCTACCTTCTAAAAATATGCATATTGTTATACCTAGCTTTTATTACAACATTAACTTAAGCCCCCGAATTTCTAACGATTTATAACTTATTTCTCTAGACCGCCTTTAAATTCCAAAAAAAAATTGTTTTTATTGATAGTATTTATACACTTTTAGAACCGAAACTGTAATTATATGAAATTCCCTCGATATAAAAAAAACGCAAAGTATTTTCCCGAAAATTATTAAAAGCACATTTTTTTCTTTTATTTGACATGTTATAGTATGAAAAAAATAATTTTATCTTTACATGCAACTTAGGCTTTTGCCGAGAAATTTTTGCTCTATTTTAAACAGTTCAGCTCCCTTGAAGCGATTTCTCACGAAAACGGCGCTATATAAATTAGACAAATATTATTATTATAAATATTATTCATGTTTTATTAAATATTTTCACAATTTTGACTTAAGGTGATGCCATACGTAGTAATGCAAAATCATGTGTTTTTTGTTTGAAAATTTGGTCGCCTAGAAAATTTTCAGATGCTTTAATTAAATACTGCGAGTAGAATACATCAATATATATATTATGTAGAATACATCAATATATACACATATTAGGCCTTTGAAATAATCGAGTATTTTTTAGATAAGTCTTTTTAAAAGCCCAGAAAAAATTAATGTAAAGGCCTATGAAAATGCAAGTTCAAATCTCCTACTTACGAACCCATTTTCGGTTATGATTTTATTGTATAATGTGGCAAATTAAGTTATTTATAAAATGATCGAAAAAAATTCAATATTTATGCCTGAACATCCACAAAATAAAATAAAAGGCACTTTTTGGCCATGTTTTTTTCTTGCATAAATCAAAACAGGCGGATGGTGTTAAGCGGGAATTTAAACCTTATCGCCATCTACGTAAGGGTTGTTATTGATAGCGGCTCAATTTAAAATATTACACGACGTAGTGCATCGGCTTAATTATTACTGTTTTTTTGTATTAGCACGCCCCCTCTAACATTGATATTTACATAACTCCCATTAAACCTCTTCTTCTGCCTCTTGAACGCTTACTACAGAGCATTAAATAGAAATATTTCACACTAGTTCTAGCTTGGATTGCTTTAAGGGTATGTTTAAATGTTAAACCAGCCATTGATTAAGTGGCTAAATAAAATCGACTTATTAAACATCCTTCATCCCACTACTACCGCTGACGAGGTTGTGCTCCGTTGAACTCGAATTATGTATCATAGAATCCACAGTCCAAACTCCGTCGCCCTCTGTTGAACTCGATGGCTTTTCCTCCATCCAAATGATCGTCAGCCGTTCACCAACCCAATGATTTCTATTAATCAGCATATTAGTTAAAATTGGCTTCTTGAGTTCCATGAATTCGAAACAGCTCTTCATAAATGTAGCAATACTGCATACGTACCGATACTCATTTATTGATCACCTTATATTTAAATTAATAAGGCAATAATGGAATTACACGAAATTCAAGGAATTACACGAAATTCAAGGAATTGACAGATAAATAAATGTTTGGTACTGTTGTTTCATGCTTTTACTGAACAAAAACCTATAGTTAAGAAGACGCCGAAAGAAGTGACAGGTTATATAGTTGTTGTCTATTTAATCAGTTAGTGGTAAGAAAATTCTTTTCATTAAATCAGCCGATTGCTGTTACTAGCGCCATCGTGCGGTCAAAGATCAGTGTTAAACTTTCATCCCTTTATTTTATAAATACATTGTCTACCCCTGTATTCATTACGTAGGCTTCCCTTAGTTCTACACTGAGCCGAAGGCTCTGCATAACCCGACCCCGCCTACATAATTTTGCACCCATACTTATAATGGCCAATGAACCTATTAGCGAAAAAAGAACTCCGAATGACAAAACGCGTAAGTGGGAGTTGAATTCGAGCACGACAGCTGATAAATGCACGCACGCCGGGTACACGCAAAGCCTCTCGGGCCCTTGGCAAATACTAAACATGCACGTACCCTTGTCAATCACTAGAATTTGTTCAAAATATGTCAGACATGGGTTTAAAGTTTAAAACGAACCTTTTATTATTGAAATTGTGTAGTTTCAACAAGGCCTACCTCGTATCTGGGGTCAAATTATGTATGACCGACTAACGAGACTAACGAATGAAAGGTATCCATAACTAATACCTCACTAAATGATCTAAATACTTATGTAGGAATAGAGTTTTATGAATAATAACGGTAAGTTAATATATCTATCATAAATTTGACATAATTCGATGTTCTTACTATTTTTAATAAAACCATATTAATAGCTGTATGTTGGATTGTTATGTAAAAATGCATGTATATCCTGTGACTTAGGGTTGATAAAGCGTTTTATTAAAACAGAATTTATCCACGAATTGTCAGTATTAAAAATAGAAATATTTGATAACCTTATAAAGTATCGAACACATACCTGAAAATTTCGTGTTATTTTTCTGCAAAATTCGCGGTACGCGTTTTCGCGTAATTTCTTGTGAATGTTTTGCGAAAAGCGGTGTTATTTTTCAGCAAAAGCGGTGGTATTGTAAAATTGTGGCGAAACACTGTTTTTTTACAAAATCAAAAAATTACTGACTGTATGCGGCGTTTTCGATGTGAAGTTAGCTGCGTTCGAATGTCAAAACTATTCACAAATAAATATGTATTTAGAATGTCATGTTATGACCTTCTTTTTTTAAATACCAGAAAATCGCGTGACAAATACAAAATTCGCGTTTTTTAACAAACATTCCATATTTCGCGTTATTGTAAAAGTGAATTTTTCAGGTCTCAAATAATTTGTTAAGAGTTATAAGATTTCGTATTATTAATTATCAACCCAATAATTTGTCAAGGGTTTTATTTACATAGTCGCAACGCCGAAACAAAGAGAAGCTCGTAAATTCGTTCGGGCGAACAAATTATGGTTATCTCACAAGATAGTCGTGTAAAGTTCACCTTCTGACAGCGGCTGAATTACATCGGATCTTTTCGCTGTTAGAGCTTTTGTTGCTCCTGCACCCCTTGTCGATTAGCTTTCCTTTTTACTGCCGTCAAAGCACGGTTCAACGGCACACCGAACCTTTGTAATTGTAATTCCGTACGCAGAATTGTTTCTGGGCAAACCTGGTTAATTTAAACAATAGAGCTTTTGGAGTATCAATTGCTTCAGCTTGGAATAGATTACTACAATATGAATCTAAGACCAATAAAATATTCGAATCAATTTATAGAGAACCCAGCAACTCATCGGAAAGCATAATATTAAATGTTTGCACTAGGTAGTGTAACATTTTTGGATCGTCTGTCTACGTGCATATACCAAAGTTCCAAACTTTTCAGAGACTGGTGTTTAAATCTAATTATAATGGTGGTATGTTTAATCCCTTGATATCCGCATTATTTTTTCTTCATGATACTGATCATATTATTTTGTTCCTCTCAAAACTCCTGAACAAACAGCAATGATTATACATTTTGTTTTTAGTAACACCATGGCGACGCATTACTTAATAATACATTTGCTTGAGCTTTTGAAAATATGATATTGTGCAATTAAAGAATCAACTAATAAACATGACGTAATTTATATCCGCAATTTATATCAACACATCAACCGTCAAGATTATTTAAGTCTAAATTATATCTTTATTTGCAAGCCGTCAAATCATCCCAAATCTACAAATGGTAGAAATTGAAAACAGCTATTTGCTTTTGTACCATTTGCTTCATTGTATTTTAGGTATGTGTTGTATGAACGATTTGGTAAGACTTGTCTTTTTTACATTATTGTGTAATTCTTCCCATCGCGTGCTGGTATCTTGTCGGACGTTTAATTAAAGAATTAATGAAAATCTCTCTTGTGTTTGCTCTGCCATTAGCCCCCATTGTGTTCGTTGTTTTATTGTTAAATAGTGGGTGGGGACAGCGTGTTTAATTTTCAAGTTCATTACTTCACGTGACAAACGCGATTCAGTCCTCAGACTTTGAGATTTAATTATGATGGAGGAAATGCGAATGGCTGATATGTATCGTGAAAGGCGTTATGTAAAATGACATGACTCCGTAAGAGAATTTCTGAGAATTCCATCCTAAAGTTCTCGACATCATTCCTATTTTTAATACACCTCATCACGTTTGTTGCACTATTAACCGTTCTTACAAGATATTGACCATTTTTTTCACACTTTCTTTTGGCCCACGTTTAGTTTAGTAGAGTTCGAGATTAAAAAAAAAAACATTTTATTTAAATAAGATTTTATTAAAACGCCCAAAGGGTTTTTACATAATATATAGTAAATCTTTTTTGTGAAATTACTTTGATACTAATAATAAAAATGCACAAGAGTTAATAAAAAACTGGAAACAGAAAATATAAATATGTAACATAAAATAGATAAATATGTAACATAAAATAGATAAATATATAACATAACATAGATAAATATGTAACATAAAATAGATAAATATGTAACATAAAATAGATAAATATGTAACATAAAATAGATAAATATGTAACATAAAATAGATAAATGTTTAACATAAAATAGATAATCTGATAATATCCGCCAAATCTATGTTAATATTAATAAATATGCATGAGCTTTTTACATACAATAAATGTATAAAATGAAGTTTGCCAAGTTAAAATTATTGTTAAAAAATGTGGAGATCCGCGAAGAGTGCAGGGCTGATGTAAGCGTAATAAGTATTATCAAGAAAGGGACGCTTAGATGGTTTGGGCATGTAGAGCGAATGAACGAATAAAGGAGTGTAAGGAGAATATATGATGCAAATGTGAATTGTAGCAGAAGTCGAGGACGCCCGAGGAAGACATGGCACGACCAAATGAATCAGATACTTGAGTCGGGCCATGTCAAGAGTCAGAATAATAGACGAGTATGTATGAGACGATTAATGGATGTGAGTGAGGCAAGTAGTGTGTGCCAAGACCGAGTTGTTTGGCGGTCCGTCCTCTCTGCCTACCCCTTCGGGGAAACGGCATGATGGTTAGTTAGTTACATTCATATTGTTGATATATTTGTTGGATTGAGATGTATGTAAAATTTAATATTTTGTTTCACTGAAATTATCGCTTTATTAAAAATTGGCGAATGGTGCTCTATCTGCAATGTTAAATATGAGCTACGCAGCTTTAAAATACACATTTAATTGTCAAAAAATAAGCAGGAAGATTTATTTCCAATCTTTAAAGTAAAATATTGTTGAAACTCGGACGAAGCCAAGAACCTAGTAACCACTAGAAATTAATAAAATGACTCATAGATAGGATCGACTGTTTAGCTTGCTCTTTGCTCTTAAAAATCGAATTTTCCTTTTCGAGTTATTTTTTATTTATTATTTATAGTACACCTTGAAATGCAGCCAAAATGATACTGTTAGTAAATCATACAAATTTCCTGCATTTTACTCGGATATCACTGCGATAAGCGTATAATAAAATCTCTTCGTTTATAATTCTAAAAATGTTTCCCGCAATGCTCAACAGGTAATAAATAACTGATTAAACTTCACCGGCAATCCGTCAATCCTGCTAACACGGAACATCTTGAAACGTTTTGTCTCTGCTCCGTGACAATTCTTGGTAGGAATGCGCCGTTTAACCGCCTTTACCTAAAAAGGCCTATAAAGTGTTGGGGACTTGTAGCGCCGTGGGGCGCGCCACGGCGGGGGGCGCTGCTATTCGTCACCGCACAAAAACTGCTATTGTGGGACACCGTTTGTTTTATTTTTTTCACACCCCCACTTTGAAGAATTGTTAAGTTTACGCGGTGTTTAGAAATTTGATAAATGTGAAATAATTTTATTTCTTTTTTATAGGTAAAATTGTAAGTATCAATTTTTTATGAACGGTTTCTAGTTAACTAGTACAAATTAATATTTGACTTGTTTTCTAAGTGAACCTGCGCTAATTTGAACACAATATATAATTTTTCTTTCCTACTACATCTAATATCAATACATTTTCAAAGGTCCAAAATATAAATTACAAAGCCAAAAGAATTTGATATCATATTCTTATCGTTTCTTTAATCTTTCAAATTGTATGTGCATGGAAATTTTTATATGTTAAGATCATTTCCCACATTTTAATTTTTTTAATTTTTATTCTTTATAACTGTACAGAAAAAACCCACTATAAACAAATTGATATTCACAAATTCAGTTTAAATATTTTAAATTCCGCTTTGAACTTAACTAACTTTTAATTGTTTTAATGTGTATTGCAGCATTAAACCGTTGTCATTTTTTATTTATTTTCTATTTTTAGGTGGGGCTTTTAAATTGGGTACATTGAAATGTTAACATTTTTTTACAAAAGGGTTATGAACAATGGTTGCAAAAAAATGTACATAACAACAACTTACATTACAGTGGATAAACATTACATTACAAACTATTAAATAAAAAATTTAAAATATAATCATAAACAGAAATAATATCTTGACATGTAAATTTTTTTAAAGTATGTTTAAAACATCAATTTTGTTACAATAAAAATGTCTTGAGTGAGCTTGGGCCCAGCGCTCACTGAGGAGTGGCGTTTGGTACTGGTAGGCTGCGGTCACCAACGTGTTGGCGGAGGCTATTAGTCGCATCCTGGCTCCAGTGACCCGGTGTCTCATCAGGCCGGCAAATTATATGCATTCGCTAAACTATGTAGACGAGGAATTGAAGAGTTTTCTACATTTTTTTGTGAATTGTTGACATTGAAATAGGTCCTTATGCCTACCTAGTGTGTCAAGTTAAATTGACAAGTTTCGAAGCAACATTCGATTTATATGTTCTTATTATCTATTATTTAAAGCTCTCTCGGTGTGTTTTTTCAAAACAAAAATAGTTTGACAATATAGGTAGGTACTTCATAATAATACATTTATAGATCGTGCTGAAAAACTTTTTAAAATTTTAGATTTGTTTAAGGAAACGCAAGTAATATATTAAACACACTGTTAAAGACATCACTAAAAACCCTTTATTGATACAATAACACGAGGCGGTTGACACCTTTAGTCCTATTATATCCCAGCAGCCCCCTAAATCAGCCTCCGCCTTTACAAAGCATCCCTTTAACGCCGCTGGGGGTGCTAATTTATATCTAATTCATAGCAAGCCGAGTGGATATCCCCGAGGAAGGAATTTACATTGTGACCAAAGGTGTTAAGCCGAACTCGATTTCACAAAATAGGGAATCATTCTCTATTGTTATAAAACTCCTGCAATAGAGTAGCTAAAATAAGCAAGAGGAGATTTAACAAGAAGGAGATAAATGGAACAAGACTAAGCTAGAAAGAGCAAGAGGAGAGTTAACAAGGAGTTTAATGGAGGAATACTAAGCTAGAAAGAGCAAGAGGAACCATAAAGAAGGAATAAACTATAAAATAATGACAGAAAAATCATTTTTAACCATAGACATTCAAATTGATAGACCAGCCAATCAAGAAAAGGGGAGCACAACGCACAACAAGTAGCTCAGAGCGCGGGAGGCGGGGTGGCCGCCTTCCTTTTGGGATTTGTCAATAAATGTATCTGACAGTATACCAGAAACTCACATTGAAATATTTTGCTACACTATTTAGTTAGAAACTTTTAAAAATGTGTTTAATTTACCCGCCTCCTCTGTTTTACCGTCGCTCCGCTCGGCGGTTCGTTTAAAAACGAACATTCGGATCCTGCGTTGATAGGTCCCATTGCCTAACTTTAGCAAATTTTTATTTTTTACGCTGAGTCTGGTTATTTCAGTGTCCGCTCTCGGTGGGCAATGTACGACTGATGTCGTAGTTTATTCAAAGTATTCTCGAACCCTCCTGGTGGCCAAAAATATGGTCACATGGTTTGACACCAGCTCGTCGAAATGATACGATTTAATTTTAGGGCCTACCTTCCTGATATTGACAAGTTACAATGTATATCGGCTGATTAAACTCCAAAGACACATTCACGTTCTTAGTTCTTGTCTTCCATGTACTGAATAATCACTGCCCCTGTATTGGACAGGAGTACCTACTCCTAGCTGGGATGGTGCATCCATATCGAATCAAGTAGATTTCTTATTTACCTTCGTGTTTTTTTTCTATTCTAGCCTAAAAATACAGTTAAATTAACTTACAGATGCATATTTAATAGGTAGTAATCTGGTTTAATTGTATGCCCTTTC
Source organism: Hesperophylax consimilis (assembly GCF_061612785.1). NCBI lineage: Eukaryota > Metazoa > Arthropoda > Insecta > Trichoptera > Limnephilidae > Hesperophylax > Hesperophylax consimilis. The sequence goes on along the minus strand of NC_142850.1, from coordinate 13,718,329 downwards.
AATTAATATCTTCATGCCCGTGGGGAGAGCAATCATGTTATTTAAATTACTTGATCTGCTTCGGATATTGAAATATTATATTGCATCAGTTAAGATGCATTTAAATGCAGCAGAAACGCTTTCCGTTTAAATGAAAATTATTATTGCTGGTAAAATAACGCTTCTATTACTTAGAATTTGGGAGGCGGGTTTGGGTACCGCCGCCCCGGTAAGCATTTTTTGGATTACCAACACCTCTGCCATAGGTCACCTCAAGTGGTTCGCTACGTTTGGTGATTCAGCAGGGGTGCCCGGGTTCATCGGGAGAGGTGTGTTCAGGATGCGCCTGCCCACCACCTGCTTGGCAATTGGAGGAATATATCCGTCACTCCTGGACACACCGATCCCTAGATTCCTACCCAACCCTCATACCTTTCACGTTCCCAGAACTTCCTCTTATTCCTTTCCTTAAAATAGACCTGCCACGCAGCATCCCAAAAGATGACATTGGCCTAGTGTATATATTTTTTCATACATTTTAGAGATGTATTTCTTATACCCAACTATAAATAGTGATGGCATAAGTTACCTTCGAGAAAAATAACTCACTCAAAAAACATTTAAGTATTAGGTCATGCAACATTAAAATGCAATTTCTGTGTAAATTTTAGTAATAAATAACGTTTAAATATAGGTAAAAATATTGAAATAAGGAAGTTTGTCGATATTAAAAAATAATATAATAGTATGTAGGTACCTCCAAAATTTGTTTTAGAGCAAGAAGATGTAGTAAATAGCATTTTTATTATTTCCCGCTATTTTCGATGTAACAAATTTATATGTTTTATGTACATTACTTTTTATGTGAATACCGCATAAGAGTCCCAACTGATCTCAACCCTCTGGAGCCAGTGAAACTATGACATACACAATTGTTACGAGACTGAAGGTAGTTGGGAGGGAGAGGAGATGGGGACTGGTCGCCAAACACTGAGATTTTTATTTTTTATTTTATTTATTTAACGCCCAGAGTTCTTTTGCATGTAGGTGGTACAATTTTAATGACAGACAGTTTTGAAACATGAGAAAGAAATAATATATTCAAGAAACAAAATTAAAATGAACAAGAACATAAATTAAAAAAATACAGCGATTTGACTGGTTTACAAAAGTATAACTTCCATTTAGGAATAGTGTTGAAATAAGTCTTTTACGTAATCCACAAAAATCGCAAAGTTAATATTAAATATATCGACATCACCTAAGTATTGGTTTCCCATAGTGTGAAACCGTTGTATTGGGGAGTTCGCAATGTAATTGCGCTTATGTGTGTTGCAGTGGAATAGTGTATTTTGTCGTGTTGTTATGTAGGTATTCGTAAGTTTATGAGTTGCAGATGTTCGCAGCAGTCGAATCTAGAGTTAAGAATCTTGAATAAAAAAAGTCGTTTATTTTACGCCTGTCTTCCAATGTGTGTATTTTTAGAGTATTTAATAAGAAATGATATTGTAAGTCTTCTAGTGGGATATTTAATAAAAATTTATAAAACGTTGAATTTTTTTTGTATTCGCTCAATGTTATTAATGTGAATTTTGTAAGAGGGAGACCAAACTACTGAGTTGTATTCAATTATGCTTCTAACTAGAGATATGTATAACAGTTTAATGGCTTGTATGGAGTTAAAGTTTTTAGTTGTTCTTAATACAAAGCCTATTGTTTTCATGCCTTTGCTTACAATTTAGTGGATATGATTGGCGAAACTTAGTTTTTCATCCAAAATAATTCCGAGATCTCTCATTTCCGTGACACGAATATGATGTATTATAAATTGATAACACGAATCCATCATATAACATGTACCTTTACGTGTTATCGATTTGAATTCTAATCAAATGTTATTAACTCAATGAATGCTCGTACGACTTAAAGTAATCACTACTAATGACTACTTGTGACATAAAACTGTAATAGCGCTTCAGATAGCTAGGAAATAACATATAATATAATAATTTTCAATCGTTCATTCATAAACATTGTTCGATGCATTTGAAAATTTGCGGTAATAAATCAATGAATATTTTATAAGACTTAATTTGTAGGTATGCAGACTTATTCTGAAATAATTATCAATAAACATATCCCATTTCAAGGTGGTCCTGCATATCACCCCCCGGATGAGTACAACCCATCGAAGGAAGCGCGGGGTTCAGTTCCCAAAGCTTTGTTTCGTCTTGTAGTTCCACTCGAGTGATTTAAAAGCTCTCGAATTAAAACAACTGTGCTTTTGATTTTTTACTATCCCGCCTTTCTGTTTTAAGCGCACAGTTATTCAGCATTCTTAAACTTTACGATTTAAGGGATGAGTATTTGTCACCCCTTTGATGGATGGGCCTGCTTTATTCCTCTTTATGGCTTTTCTGTGATCCCATAACTCTGGTTTTAATGCTTTATGTATCGAGCCACCCAAGAAATAAATATATTTTATCACCATTAACGAGAAATCAGATTTATCGATGGGCCGTAGGTTTTTTGTGAATTTTACGAGTGTCACTCTTTTGTCTATTTTGCTTTTTATTGTATCGTCCTTATCTTAAGTGTACATCGGATTTAAACGATTATCAATCAAACACTGTTTGGGAGGTTAGTGGGTCAGTATATCATTCTGTTTCGTAGAAACTTAAATATACACAACAAATGTAACTCCTACGAGTAATCCAATCTTTAAAATGGCGAAAGCTCTGCCGACTATAACTGTTCTTCGAAGATTTTAGAAAACATATAAAAATGTTAGCTTTTTAAGAAAGTACGTAAATTGAAAGTACATGTTGAATATGCCACATGAACTTAGTATGTAGGGATCTTCATTTAAAATTACAAAGTTCTGGAAAATATTTTTTCGTCTTATGTTTGCCGCTTTGATAATGAAAATAAAAATGCTTATCTGCTTCTTATCAATGAATCCTCTGTACTGTTTATCATAAATGTTGTGCTGTTTAGGTTGGCATTTTAAAAGTTTTCATATTGAAACATCATTCTGAAAGAAACGATCAACATTGTTAGATTGCTACACGGAGAAAAATGAGTATTGCTAATTTATTAAACACGGGATTGCAAGCCGATTCCTGCTAAACTTTTAGTAAATTCCTAATATGTCGGAACACGTGTTCATGCACCTGCATTTACCTTGATAATACATAATAATGACGAAATGCGAAAATATTATGATTTTTATTGAGTTTATCAGAAAACCTAAAAATTCGTTCTTTAACGGCCTGTAATCCCGTTTGTAACCGGATTACGAATAACTTGAAGAGGTTATTAACCTTCCAGCGGGCGCGCTGTCGTAAAATTTACGACAGACGCGCCATATCGCTTCCCCCACTCTTACCACTTAGTTTTAAGCATCGAGCTTCGAGCTATGCTAGAGTCAAATCAAATCAAATCAAATGTCAAACATTTACCGCAAGATATAAGTGCTTTTCTCAAAGTTAATTACGGTCGGGCAGTTGAACCGAAAACAGAAGAAGAAAACAGAAGCTTTCCAAAATGTGGTATTTGTCGGTTATGTACACTAGATAAGAAAAGATCCTCAGTATCAATGAAGTGTTGCCGTTGCCAGTCCTTTACATGCAAGAACCATTCTTCAGTTGAGGTAGTTTGTAATAACTGTAAGGATTAGAATATTGATTCTGACTAAATAATAAAATATTTTGTTTTGAAATACTAACACGTTTAGAGTGTTGCTTCGTTTTTTTTAAGAAAGTCAATTTTTTTTTTTAAGTACTGCCTATTATCATTTTCCATAACCTTAAAGAAATTCCCTAACATTTGTATAAAGAAAACACCACTTACATGAAGAAAACTCGATGACGTAAAATTTACGACAAGCGCCCGCTCAAGGGAAATTTCCCAACGCGCCCGCTGGAAGGTTAATAAATTAGCCAAACTTATTTTTCTCCGTGCATCCACGAAAAAAAAACACCATTCACAATCGAATATTTCATTGAAATGCTTGTATTTATGTTTACTTACTAGATATACCAGCCCACAACCCCCCTATCTCCCCCTTCCTACATTAAATTTCACCTCACAACATGGGATTACCATTGTGGTGTGTTGTCACATAAAAAATTAAATAAATTAGAATGAACTTACGAATGCTTCAATTCATAAATCGTTAGAAGCTAAACAGCAATTTGAATTATTGTGTTTCATAAGAGTGGTATTTATTGGTACCAAGTCACCCAAGCATTCCGTTGTGCAATACCAAAATGCAGGTAATACAATCGCGTTTCAATTTGAAAACGAACGCCTCCATAAAGTTCCCCCGAGGCAAGCGTCTTTTGTTTATTTTCACACATCAATTTGGATGCGGGTGCCATTTTACGTTTCACAAAAGTCCCGGAGCTATCAGTGCGTTCTTCGACTTGATTTAGAGCCCCAACGTCCGGACTTACTTCTCAATTATGCCCGCCATTTAATTTATGAGACACCCACGTTCCTGTTAATAAAACATTTCCCAAAATAAGCCATTAATTATGACAATCTTTCGCGGTTGTCGGCTTGATTAAGACATTTAGGTATTCGAATTATTTTTTTTCGCGCGATTTCAAATATTTGATATTATTATTGTTTTATTCGGATCACTGGAAAGTCATACCGATGGAACTGTGTTGTGGGCGTGTCAGGCAAAAGTATTGATCAACATATTTCAAATATTAACCCTTCAGTACTTTCATCACATTTGAACAGTTTGCAATGTTTTCCATGTATTTCAAATACGCTATATAAATCGTAAAAACAAATACGGGTTTAGAAACTAGATAAAATTATCTTTCCGGTGTATGCATCTAAAATAAACACTACTATTTCTAAATAATAAAATTTTGATATGAAACTTGGAATTTTTCTTTCAAAAACGTGTACCAAATTTTTACTTAATTGTTTACTCACGTTCATAATAACACGTTCGTTTTGTTTGGGGAATTTGTGAAAGAAAACTGTACCTTCACTTTTATCTTGTTGATATAATAAAACATATTTTTTAAAGAAAAACGAAATATGAATTATCCATTTTGGCATGATAAAAATACTTTTATAAAATATGAACGCCTGGTCATATATGACCCTCAAACGCTGGAGGGGTTAATATTCTTTTTGGTCAGATAATCAATTACATTGGCCTAGGAGTCGAATGGTGTTGTGTCAATTGATGACATCACTTTCTTTCAATTCGGGTTACATTTCTAGAGATTTTCGGTTCAGTGATTCGAATGTTGTTTTTTGTCATTTGAATTGTATGTTTCCCTTTATGAGGTCTGACAGCGCATTAATAACTATTCATATTGGGTGATTAATTGATCGTATAAATTAAAATTTGCCATTTGAATATTTTGTTTGGCGCAGTGTCATGAGGTCTTCGTTAAACATAAGTCATCCTAAAATGCATCTGCAGCTCAAGCACTTTTTCAGTTAATTTTATTGCTAGCAGCATGGAATTTACGTTTTAGTTATAAAAAATAGATTTTTCGTTTTTATATGTATTTATTTGTTATTTTTTTACCCATCGTAAAACGGTTGCGTTATAATTTAACAGATTTTATACAACAATATTGCATATCCGTGAAAAAACACGGGCTATTATTATTGTAGAATTTGTGAAGCTATATAAGAACTATTTCCTTTAAAAAACAAACACTGTCCATTTAGAGACGACCATACATTTCGAAAGAAACACAGTTAGTAAACTTGAAAAATTACAGCATCTATCAAAAATTTAAACAAAAAAAACACTTACATGATTCAAATATGGATGAATGATGAATTAATTAAATAAAATAATGAATTAATTTTATGAATTGACATTTAAATTCAAAGCAAATTCAAGTTCTATAGTTCAAAGAACTTGCAGTCAGAGTCACGTTCGAAATTAGTATTTCTTATTTCTTATTGTGAGTCCACCAATGTTTGATTGCTAACCCAGACGTTATAAATATCCTATCACTTAGATAAATAATCTCACAGTCTCAAAATCATGGGCGAAATCGATCCAGTATGAAAAATAAATGAATCGAAGTTTTGTAAAACATAATTTGATTTTAGCTATGCTTAGTGAGCATATCTACTTGGCCAGATTTTCTGCCTCCCATACATAAAATTACATACTGTTAATTCTTCCACGAATTAAACAGTTTAAAAATTAGCATTTGCACGGAGAAAACTTACTGATATATGTTAATTTATTAAAAATCTTTTTAAATTATCCGCTTTCCTGTTAAAAACGGGACTGTAGGCCTTCAACGAATGAATTGATAGAGTTCGTAACAAAGTATCAGTCGAAAGCGAATGTTTTATTAGGACGGCCGAACACATGCTCAAACAAATATGGATATTGACGTACTGATATTGTCGCATTCCGTCATGATATGCACTAAGAAAAGAACACGTGTTCTCGATATACTCGATGTACGTGTTTTAAAATGAATAATATTTCACAGGAACAGGATCATTTTTCTCCGTGTGAATAATAACACTGATTTCACGAGGTCTCTTACAAAAATGCGCTGATTGAGACATTACCAAAAAAGCCACTTCTTCAAACCTTTATTTCGCACGTTTTTTCCTCTCCATTCACCCTGCTTCCTGACAGCGGATTAATTCCTCGGTGCCCGGTGCCGCACAGTGGGCTGAAAATCGCCTTTCATAGACATAGAAACTTGAATTTTCAAGGGTGTTTTTTTTGGCTAGAAATGAATTCTGCTGATCATTACTTTGCTATAAAATTTCGTACGAAGCAATTGCGTGTACAAATGAAGGAGTTATCAATTTTTTAAGAAAAAAATGGCCATTCTATCCTTACACACAGATATACTACTATTTATTTGTAATTTTTTGACATACTTCGTATTGTGGCGCAACGTGCGATTTTTTTTTTAAAAATCCTCAAGTTGAAAAAAAAACTTTTTAATGTTGATGATTCATTTTAATGCTTAAATGCTTTACATATGAGTAGGCTTGCAGTGTTAAAATATTGTTAACTAGACAAAGCATACAAGATCCATTTAAGCATTAAAATTAATCATCAACATTAAAAAGTTTTTTTTTCAACTTTGGGAATTTAAAAAAAAAAATCGATTTGCGCCACAATACGAAGTATGTCAAAAAAATACAAATAAATAGTAGTATAATTGTGTGTAAGGATAGAATGGCCAACCTTATGATTCCAGAGATAGCCTCATTTTTAATGTCAGTGCCATACAAATTTTTCTTAAAAAAATGATGACTCCTTCATTTGTACACGCAATTGCTTCATACGAAATTTTATAGCATAGTAATGATCAGCAGAATCCATTTCTAGCCAAAAAAAAATCCCTTGAATATTCAAGTCTCTATGTCTATGAAAGGCGATTCTCAGCCCACTGTGTGCCGGTGGCACGCTTGTTGCGCGGTTCTGCACGTGGATATAATAAATGGCCCCGACGCGACAGATGCATTGCGAAAGTGCTACACAAAGTGTAAAAAGTGCAACTCGCGATGTAAAAGTGCAGCCAGACCGGAGAGATGTAACCGAGATTGCACTTGTTGTTTTTTAGGGCAATTTGTTTCCGTAAGTCTGTTTCTTTTTTTTTAAATTTTTCACTCTGGAACTTGAGTTTCATTTTTTATATTATGTTATTCGTTTGGAATTATTCTGGATTCACCAGACGCCGTGATGATCTTCTATGAACACTTGTCCTCGAACCAAAGGTCGCATGTTCAAATCGGAAACTGAGAATAGTTTTTTCGGGCTTTTTTTAGTTATTGAAATGAAAGAAATAGTCGCATAAACCTTTACAAATAGAAGAAAGGGACCTGCTTATTCTAGACAGCGAAAAATACCTTGGCTTACATATTGATAAACATCTGAAATTTAAACAACACGTAGAAAAATTAAAAGCAAAATCATCCCACTGATTGGTGTATTTGGTAGAATTACCTACCAACAGAGGTAAAGAGGGGCTTATACTTTAGTTTAATCCAGTCCCATCTAAATTATTTAATAGAAATATGGGGAAACACATACATTACATACCTAAATGATTTAAAAACAATACAGAACAAAGTTAATAAAAAACTCTTCAATTATAACCTGAAAAAAATGAAACTTTTGAAAATAAGAAAATTGTACGAATACAATCTCCTTCCAGATAAACTTAAAACGGAGAGTATACCTAAATGTATTTAAAAAAACTTTTTAATCTCAAGTTATTAGAACAATATTAGAAAACTACTTATTTAATGTTATATATATGTACTTATTTAAGTTAAGAAAGTGAAATTTTAAATTTCTTTTAACTTAATAAATAATTTTTTTTAAATAAAAAAATAAAAATCCTGGAAACTGTTGAGGTAGAAATATAATAATAATAATATTTGGATGATTTGTATAGCGCCGTTTTTGTGCAAAATCACCTCAAGGGCGCATTCGTATATTTTACATTAACCCCACATAGGAGAGGTACAGGAGGAAATTATTTTACGAAAGGAAATTTCAGGAATGAAAGGAGTGGAAGTTCTGGGAAGGAATAAGCTATGAGGGGTGGTTAGGTATCTATCCATCCTCCATTCTTCCCACTGCGGTACAAGGCAATGTGTCGAGATTTCGTCTGGAGAGATCAAAAGGTCTCCCTCAACCAGTCTCTCCCGATCCAGCCCGCCACGCAATAGGTGGGCATACACATCCGCCGCCAAGATCTGGACAAACCTATGAATCCGAGCACCACTTCTAAGTCCTATGCGCCGCAGAGTAGCCGGGAAGAGCCAGCTCTATCGGAAATCGGAAAACACGCTCGTCCAGGCAGGCCTACACCATAGATGGAGAATTTCCTTTAAGCCACCGTAATACAAGTGTTAAATATGTTACAATTTATATGCATTTTTTATCGTACCTATATTCAATTTTATACCTTGTAATTAATTTATATTCTTTATGCTCTTATACGGCACAGAGAGTATTGCACTTATCGCTCTGTTCATCTGAATTATAAAAAAAATGTTATTATATATCTTTGAGTGACGCCAGAAGACGAAAGAGGATTTTTTTAAAAGCCTGTCGACAGTTTAAATAAATGGAGGTATTCGTTTAATTTCATTTGACTGCTGTTATATCGTAACTTTTTTTTACTAACCCATTTTGTAAACTTAGATATCTTTCTAACACCACACCGTAGCATAGACTAAACTATTACAGATAATCATTTAAACACTCGTCAATCCACAACGCGCATATTTTTCTATAGTTTTTTTGTTTAATCTAATTTTTGTTGCATCATTAGGGCTCTCGAATCCATCACTCTGTCGCCTAGTGATTGCGTCAGCTGTCTCCTGTCTCTGCTCTCATCTCTTGTGACTAGTGCGAATAACGAAAAGCGGAAAATGCGATAGGATAGGCGATGCCATTATTGCTTAAATGTACGATTAGTGGTTTGCAGCATGAACTGGCCTTTTTTTTTTTTATTGTTATTAAGTTTAATTTGTAGAACTCCATTTTATTTTTTTATTTTTTATATATACAATAATATTATTATTGGGTTTATAAAAACAGTTTATTTTTAAACAAGTTCTGCTGTGTAATTATTATTACGCGTGACAGCTGTTTCGCCCTCTGAAGGCATTATCAAACTGTGGGTAGCCCACTTACAGACGATACATTTATATTATTTCTAGGTAGGTATTTTAATTTCATTTACTGATTTCTTAATTGATTTCTAAGTAAAATATTAAAAATTATTAATGGTTATTACCCCAGCAAAGTTTCCCCAATTAGTGTAATGTTTAAATTTGACTGAATGTCTTTATGTTAGTTATTCCCAAACGATGACTCATAGGGTTATTTTAATAGCATAATTAAGTACTTCATAGTGCACTCATATTTGCATTAGGTTTGAAGATATCTAGTAGGGGTGAACGAATTATATTTGTTTGTTCATTAATTAGAATAGCTTTCGGATTATTAGAGTTTTTGTTAATTTCTAATTGCTCTAAAAGATTCAGTTTACGGCCTTTATTTTGTACGTGTAACGGAGTTGGTTTATTATTATCATTAAGTGAGTGATTTTCATCTAGGAGATGTTTGGCAAATTGAGATTGTATTTTATTATTATTTTTAAAAGATCTTATATGTTCTTTAAACCTAGTGTTAAAGGACCGGCCCGTTTGTCCAACATAAACAGCGTTGCATTCGTCACACTGGAGTTTATAAATGCCACTATTTTGTAATTTGAGTACCTTACTTTTTGAGTTTTTAAGAGATGATCCTAAGTTGTTATTTGTGCGGAAGGCAATATCTAAACCACACTTTTTGAGGACTTTGGCAATTTTATTAGATGTCTGTCCGATGAATTCTAAACACCCGAATTTATTATTCGTCTTATTATTAGTCGTTGGGTAAATTAATTTAAGGTTATTTTTGTGTTTGTTATTATTAATTATTTTTTCAATGTCTCTACCCTTGAAGCCATTATTTTTAGCAATAGTTAGGATTGTATTTTTTCCTTCTCGTATGCTTTCTTGTCGAGTGGGATATTAGTAAGCCTATGTACCATTGAGTGGTAGGCAGATAATTTATGTGACCATGGGTGTAAAGATTTATAATTAATGGTCGTATCTGTAAACGTAGGTTTACGGAAAATTTCAAACGTATGTTTTTTATTTTCTCTACCGATAGTTAGGTCTAAAAAATTAATTTTATTATTACACTCTCTTTCAACCGTAAAGCAGATTTTACGGTTGATGGAGTTAGCAAATGTGACAAAAAGATCTAATTGTCTGTTGGTACCTTTCCAACAGACCAAAATGTCGTCAACATAACGAACATAGTATATTATGTGTTTGCTAAAGATTGAATTTAAAATTTGTTTTTCAATGTAATCCATGAATATTTCTGCAAGAAGTGGACTGAGGGGCGATCCCATTGGTAATCCGTCGTTTTGTTGATAGAATTTATCATTAAACTCAAAGTAGTTAGTTTCAACACAAATTTTAAATAGATCGAATAAGTCTTTTTTAGTAACTGGGTTTATATTAGATTCGTCTAAAATATCTTCAATGATTTTAAGGCATTCTTGAATAGGGATATTGCTAAAGAGACTGACCACGTCTAAAGATATGAACTGGCAATTGTGCGGTAGATTAATGTTTTTTATTTTATTTACAAGTTCGAGAGAATTTTTAACGCTATGTTTTGGGTAGAATTTAGTATGTTGTTTGAAAAGAAAGTTAAGTTTTTTGGCGAGTATTGTCGTTGGGGCGTTTATAAAAGAAACAACGGGACGTATGGGGATATTATCCTTGTGAATTTTAGGTTGTCCGTATAATGCAGGAGCCCTTGGATTCATCACCATTGCACTTCTTCTAGCGAATTTATTTGGGAATATTGATTGGCAATTATTTATTAGGTTGCGCACGTTTACTGAAATTTTGTCCGTTGGGTCCTTTTTTAAGATTTCAAAGTCTTCTGGTTTTAGGAATGCTTCTACTTTATTTAAGTAATCAATTTTGTTTAATATAACGACGGAATTTCCCTTATCCGCTTTAGTAATTGTGAGGTCGCTATTTTTAATTTTGGCTTTAATATCATTTAAAATTTCCGTTTCTTTTATATTGAATTTATTTTTATTTTTACTGGTTGATTTCAAAGTTTTTCTCAATATATCCGCTGTTATTTGTTTAGGTAAGCCGTTATTTTTTATTTTAGACAGAGAAATTTCTGTGTCGATTGCCAAACATTCAATTTGTTTTTTAGTGATATCCGAATTTATTTTATATTTGAAGCCTTTATCTAGTAAATTTATTTCATCCTCTTCAAAAGTTTCACCTGATAGGTTAATAGTTTTTATATAAAACTCCGTATTTGTATTACTTTGATATTCATTGACTTTTACATTTTTATTTTTAGATTCGACAAGTTTTTTAAGTTTATTTTCCTGAGTTTTGAATTTATCAGATATAATTCCGCCGATGTGTTCACGAGTATCGTAATCCAGGGTATCAAATTCCCATGGATGCAGTTTAAAAGTTAATTCCGAATGCAATACCTTGATGTAGTGAAGTATTGTGTCCCTTTTCCGACAACATTCCTTAGTCTCCTCCTTCAACCATATCCTCTGCGCTCGATGCACAGTTTTTATGGCTGCCGAGGATTTGCTTTTGGTAGAAATATGCACGTACTTGGGGATCACGTTTAACTTCAAACACTCTTGGTTAAACCAAAGGTTTTGCACTATTTTCCGATGTTTTAATTTTAATCGTCTGTAAAAAATCACTTGGGTAGCTATATCAGCAACCTTCAATTTATTTATTGTTATTAAGTTTAATTTGTAGAACTCCATTTTATTTTTTTATTTTTTATATATACAATAATATTATTATTGGGTTTATAAAAACAGTTTATTTTTAAACAAGTTCTGCTGTGTAATTATTATTACGCGTGACAGCTGTTTCGCCCTCTGAAGGCATTATCAAACTGTGGGTAGCCCACTTACAGACGATACATTTATATTATTTCTAGGTAGGTATTTTAATTTCATTTACTGATTTCTTAATTGATTTCTAAGTAAAATATTAAAAATTATTAATGGTTATTACCCCAGCAAAGTTTCCCCAATTAGTGTAATGTTTAAATTTGACTGAATGTCTTTATGTTAGTTATTCCCAAACGATGACTCATAGGGTTATATTAATAGCATAATTAAGTACTTCATAGTGCACTCATATTTGCATTAGGTTTAAAGATATCTAGTAGGGGTGAACGAATTATATTTGTTTGTTCATTAATTAGAATAGCTTTCGGATTATTAGAGTTTTTGTTAATTTCTAATTGCTCTAAAAGATTCAGTTTACGGCCTTTATTTTGTACGTGTAACGGAGTTGGTTTATTATTATCATTAAGTGAGTGATTTTCATCTAGGAGATGTTTGGCAAATTGAGATTGTATTTTATTATTATTATTTTTTTTTTTTTTTTTAAAAGATCTTATATGTTCTTTAAACCTAGTGTTAAAGGACCGGCCCGTTTGTCCAACATAAACAGCGTTGCATTCGTCACACTGGAGTTTATAAATGCCACTATTTTGTAATTTGAGTACCTTACTTTTTGAGTTTTTAAGAGATGATCCTAAGTTGTTATTTGTGCGGAAGGCAATATCTAAACCACACTTTTTGAGGACTTTGGCAATTTTATTAGATGTCTGTCCGATGAATTCTAAACACCCGAATTTATTATTCGTCTTATTATTAGTCGTTGGGTAAAGTAATTTAAGGTTATTTTTGTGTTTGTTATTATTAATTATTTTTTCAATGTCTCTACCCTTGAAGCCATTATTTTTAGCAATAGTTAGGATTGTATTTTTTTCCTTCTCGTATGCTTTCTTGTCGAGTGGGATATTAGTAAGCCTATGTACCATTGAGTGGTAGGCAGATAATTTATGTGACCATGGGTGTAAAGATTTATAATTAATGGTCGTATCTGTAAACGTAGGTTTACGGAAAATTTCAAACGTATGTTTTTTATTTTCTCTACCGATAGTTAGGTCTAAAAAATTAATTTTATTATTACACTCTCTTTCAACCGTAAAGCAGATTTTACGGTTGATGGAGTTAGCAAATGTGACAAAAAGATCTAATTGTCTGTTGGTACCTTTCCAACAGACCAAAATGTCGTCAACATAACGAACATAGTATATTATGTGTTTGCTAAAGATTGAATTTAAAATTTGTTTTTCAATGTAATCCATGAATATTTCTGCAAGAAGTGGACTGAGGGGCGATCCCATTGGTAATCCGTCGTTTTGTTGATAGAATTTATCATTAAACTCAAAGTAGTTAGTTTCAACACAAATTTTAAATAGATCGAATAAGTCTTTTTTAGTAACTGGGTTTATATTAGATTCGTCTAAAATATCTTCAATGATTTTAAGGCATTCTTGAATAGGGATATTGCTAAAGAGACTGACCACGTCTAAAGATATGAACTGGCAATTGTGCGGTAGATTAATGTTTTTTATTTTATTTACAAGTTCGAGAGAATTTTTAACGCTATGTTTTGGGTAGAATTTAGTATGTTGTTTGAAAAGAAAGTTAAGTTTTTTGGCGAGTATTGTCGTTGGGGCGTTTATAAAAGAAACAACGGGACGTATGGGGATATTATCCTTGTGAATTTTAGGTTGTCCGTATAATGCAGGAGCCCTTGGATTCATCACCATTGCACTTCTTCTAGCGAATTTATTTGGGAATATTGATTGGCAATTATTTATTAGGTTGCGCACGTTTACTGAAATTTTGTCCGTTGGGTCCTTTTTTAAGATTTCAAAGTCTTCTGGTTTTAGGAATGCTTCTACTTTATTTAAGTAATCAATTTTGTTTAATATAACGACGGAATTTCCCTTATCCGCTTTAGTAATTGTGAGGTCGCTATTTTTAATTTTGGCTTTAATATCATTTAAAATTTCCGTTTCTTTTATATTGAATTCTTTTAATTAGAAATAATATAAATGTATCGTCTGTAAGTGGGCTACCCACAGTTTGATAATGCCTTCAGAGGGCGAAACAGCTGTCACGCGTAATAATAATTACACAGCAGAACTTGTTTAAAAATAAACTGTTTTTATAAACCCAATAATAATATTATTGTATATATAAAAAAAAAAAATAAAAAATAAAAAAAAATAAAAAAAATAAAAAAAAAACTGGCCTTTTAGTTTCATGGTTTGCAGCGACTTTTTCCAACAAATATTGAAAAACAGATTTGTTAATTCCTGCTTTTATTTGGTGTACTTCTTTGCATCCCTTTCAAGATATTGAAGGTGTTGTCTTAAAGGTTTTATAAATTTCAAATAGAAACAACCTTTTTACAACCTTTCATGAACTGTTGTCATGTCGTCAATAATCATATCCGAATACAGCGCCAAAGCATTGCTGACGTACGTACGAAAATACATACGTGTTCATGATCAGAATTTGGGTCGTAACAATAAATTTAAAATTGCATTTCTTTCAAAGCTCAAGATACTAGATGTAATCAAAACAATGATAATAAATATCGTCTTTTAGATTCTCCGAACTCCGGACAATAGTAATAAAACCTCACATAGACTATAAAATGTCGGACACAATAAGTACCTAATTGTGACCACGTAATTTATGGTTTGCCATAAGCAGGCTCTTGTCACATCCCGTCACAAAACGTGTCTTGGGACACTTGTTTTTTTGTACAATTTGCGCTGTTGTTTTTAATGAAATCATTAATTACTCGATGAATTGTTTCGACTCAATTACTCGGCTCTACTTAATGGCATTTGAATCATGCGATAACTTGGTGACGGGTTTTACAATATTTTCACGTTGCTAATAATTAAAACAAGTGAGAACTTGGTGACATGTGTTGGTACAATATCCAGTTTATTTTTTGTTTTCTATTAGCCTCGACTTTCGAAGTCTTTCATATTTCAGCTTTGAGGACATTATTAGTATCATTCTGATGAAAGGCGATCGTTCACTAGTTATTTTAAGTTATCGGATTTGAATATCTATGTTCTCCCCTCACCTTTTTCGGCCATTTTTCATTACCCGGTCACATTCTGCCTCCCCACAAAATTCCTTAATATTCCTTAGTCTTCGTGTCAATGGCCGGAAATCAGGAAAATTTAATGAAAAATTTTAACTAATCTAGTCTCCAGGTGAACTTCATCTGGCCCCTTTCAGAGGTTGGCTATCTTAGGCAGTTTTCACAATCCATACTTCATCCCGGAACGACAGCCCCCCTATGATATAGCCAAGACATTGATGCTGTCTTATTTCTATACCTGTTTTTAATTTTCGCAACGTTTGCCGTTTTCGATAAAGAACCTCTACATTAATCACCATTTATATCCGGACTATTTTGAGAATGCCGACAATGTATCCTAATTTTAATATAGCTTTCGGTGTTTTTTTTTTACATGCATTAAATTTAACCCCTACAGCGTTTTAGGGTCATATATGACCGGGCGTCCATATTTCATAAAAGCATTTTAATCTTTTTTTCTATCATGGGGAAATACATAATTTTTTTGACTTTAGAAAGAGAAATAATAATTCTTCCCAAATATTTATACTGGAATCCATTAATAAAATTCTAAAAATAGCCAAAATTAATAATTGGTATTTCGCGCCGCTATCGTAACAAACGATTTAACTTTAAAAAAAATTTATTTTATTAAATGAACGAGATAAAAGCGAAGGCACAGTTTTCTTACAAATTCCCCAAACAAAACAAATGTGTTTTCTAAATATCGAGTTATCTCAATTTTTCTATGAATTGTAAAAAATTAAGTAAAAATCTAGTTATTTTTGACAACATTTTTCACGTTTGATATTAAAATTTTATTATTTAGAAATACTAGTGTTTATTTTAATTGCATACACCGGAAAGTTAATTTTATCTAGTTTCTAAAACAGTATTTGTTTTTACGAAAAATTAAAAAATAAGATGTATATAGCGCATTTGAAATACACAGAAAACATTGTAAACTGAATAAATGTGATGAAAATACTGAAAGGTTAATCGACAACACGAGTTTTCAGGGTGTTGTAACCTTGCATTTTGAACCCCTTCAGATAAGTTCTCTTATTTTGCAGTTTAACACAATTTCGCAATATTTGGTCACTCGACGGAGAACCTGTACATCGGGGTACCCCTTGAGATAAGTTCTCTTCTTTTGCAGTTTAACACAATTTCGCAATATTTGGTCACTCAACGGAGAACCTGTACATCGGGGTACCCCTTGAGATAAGTTCTCTTCTTTGCAGTTTAACACAATTTCACAATATTTGGTCACTCAACGGAGAACCTGTTTATTGGGGTACCCCTTAAGATAAGTTCTCTTCTTTTCCAGTTTAACACAATTTCGCAATATTTGGTCACTCAACGGAGAACCTGTACATTGCACTACACTGTCTTGGCTCATATACCATCAAAGATAATGATGAGAGTTTTACATTGCAATTTCAGCCTCATTGCGCCGCAATATCTATAGTTGGTATTGCGAGCCGCAAAAAATAAAGTCTCTTCTAGCTTTTAGCCTACGTGGTCGGGAGCACGTTCGCCTTTGATGAGCCAATGATGGCGGCAATTCGTTTGCGAATCACTCGGTCAATTGGCCAAAATTATCACCGTGACGCGGCTATTGGATGGAGAGAAGGGTACCATGACGAGAGATACACATTTGACGGATATTGTACGTCAGATTAAGAAGATCGACGACCCCATAACATGGCTAACGTATTTGACGTCGAGTCAGGTCAGGAAGTTGGGTTTCAATGGATAGTTGGAAGAAAACCATATCGCTAGATTTCCAGAGACCCAGTAGTGGTATGTTTTAAATATTTAGTCTTCATGACCGAAGTCCCGTGGTAAACAAGAGCCACTTCGTTGCAGTTGTGTTTGAATTAACGTATAAAAATATGTTATACCAAAATTTCATTTGAATGTGAACTTTGGAAAAGAGCTCTTTTTTGTTTTTTTAAATAGTGTATTTTGTTAGGACGGGTTGTTTCGCAGAATTTGAACAGTTCATCAAAATTCATGTTGTGTAAAGTCCTATTCAAGTTATATTATTATCCAAGTACTGTAGAACAACCGGTCCATGATGAAATATTAACAGAACTTGAATTTCAATCTTGCAAATAGATGAAACTGTCAAAATTCTCTGAAATTACGAGTTTCAGGTCAAAACATTATTTTTACAAAAATCAAAAGAAAATGTTGTCATTTGAATTTATGAAAAATGAGTTATTTTGAAAAGAAAGACAAACATTCCCGGGTTACGAATAACATGACAATATTTAAAAATACGGTACCACCGCCACAGTAAGCGGAAAATATTGCTTGTGTTGTGATGGGGGAGCCAGCTGAGGAACTGAACACACTACGCCTGGGTGGGACCCAAACGCGATGTCAACTCAGTCACCGACCGGTCGAAAATAACAAAAAGTTAGATAACAACTGTTGTATACTGTGTATTTTTTTTTTGTTTCACATATTTCAACTATCCAAAATACTCCGATACGACGATGTCCAGAGTACAATTAAATTGGCAGTCAGCATTTTTTTCACTGGAATTTATTTGACAGTCTATCGTTGGTGCGATGACGGTGTTGATGACAACTGAGTCTGCCTATCGAGTATCATCGACTTGTTAACACCAGGGAATTCCCAATACATACTCCAACAATAGTTACTCTAGTTTTACGGTGACGGTGATGATCATATGACGGCCATGTCTCGTGAATAAGCTCATAACTCTTATACAAGAATACACATATCAAAGTACCGTAAAATAGGGTGACTTTTAAATCGGGTGTGACTTTAATAATAGCAATACCTGCATGATTCTCGCTACCACAGAAATTACTCGCTTTTTTAGCGTTATCTTCTTTCGGGCAATGTGGATACAATGATGCTTCCAATGAAGTGTAAAATTAGTTGGTTTCTAGTTAAATTCAAAAATGTTATCGGATAAATTATCGAAGATATTTTTTTTTAGATATAATTAGACGGTATAAATGTAAATACGTTGCATAATTTCCTTGCCGATTTTAATAGTTTCGTGTCATCAATAAAAGTATATCAGTGTCTTTTGATATATATAACTACTTCGCCCCTCTCCGTAAAGTAACTTTGATCCACCTTGTTTTTTTTTTTTACTCTCCGAACACTTTCATTCATACATACGTGTCGGGTATTTTTATCATATCATTGGATAGACGTCGTAATTTTTCGAGTTAACATTACTAACATCCGGAAGGTAAATTTCTTCTTTTGAAAGGCAATAATCCTGAGGCAAATATTTTTTTGTAAATACTTTCAGTTTCGCAAATTCTTCATTTATAATGATTTTCACCGGTCTGCTTTGTTCTTCAATTAAAGCCAAATTACCTACCTACCCAAATTAAATATGGTTTATTGATTGATAAACCATCTATTTGACTGATAATCTAATCAATTAAAAACCTTGTTATTTCATAAATACACCAAAAGATTAAGAAAATATTGATTTCTTTTATCTTAATTAAAAGATTAAGATTAAAGAAATCGGGGATGCCTTCAATTACAGACGTGTGTAGAGCGAATGATTTTTTTTGTTTTCAACTTTAATGACATAATTACTATTAGTGGTTTATGTCTAGTATAATATGGTGAAAAGTCCTCTGTTGTTAAGAAGCAATTTAATCTTAGTCGGCATGCAGCGCACCAAATTTTGCAATGTTTTTAAAACTTGAATATGTTCCTCGGATAATTTCTCTTGGTGGATATCATTTTTTTTCTTTTCTTTCATCACGTTCGATAGGGTTCGTATCGGGGCTATTTTCAGGCCATGGTAGCTTTGGAATTTGCATAGCTTGAGGATATTTGTGGACAACTTCAGCGTTGTGGCAGGAACTTTGTCGTCCATCAATGTTCCACCAACAGATTAATAATTTTTGTAATTACACATGTCTGTATATGGTTTAACATTTAGAGATTTTCTATCGTGTTTTTTAGTTTGAGATCTGTGGTTTTGGGTCACAAGAACTTAATATATATAATGTTTCATTAATAATTTCTAGCCCCTGTTTAGTACGCAATACTTATGGCGATTATTTATTGTCATTTGAACTAAGTGTTTTCAATTAATACCAGTCATGGATGTCTTTAGTATTCTACGAATCTCACACATAGATGACTGAAGGATTTCACAGTAGTCATTGATAGTGTCAACCATTTTGACACTTTATGTACGTTTTATTGTTTTTAATTTACTCTCAAAAGTCTTATGATTATCTGGTGACAGACGGTGAATAATGTCGGTGAAAATAAATATTTTCCACTTAACGAAGCCGTTTAAAAGTTGATTAAACTTGATTTAATCGTTTTAAAGGTTTTAAAATTTGATAATATTCGATATAAATCAGAATATTTTTTTTTATTTCCCTCCCATTATTTATTTATTGAAAATACTAACATAATTGATAATAATTCAAATGTATAATAAAATAGTAATATTTTATTATCATAATTATTTAAAAATGAACTAACTAACCATCACGCCGTTTCCACGCAGGGGTAGGCAGAGAGGATGAAGCGCCGAACAACTCGGTCTTGGCACACACTTCTTGCCTCATTCACATTCATACATCGTCTCGCACATACTCTTCTATTATTCTGACTCTTGACATGGCCCTACTCAAGTATCTGATACACTTGGTCATGCCGTGTCTTCCTCGGGCGTCCCCGACTTCTGCTACCATTCACATTTGCATCATATATGCTCCTTACACTCATTTCGCTCATTCGCTCTACATGCCCAAACCATCTAAGAGTCCCTTTCTTAATCTTACTCACTACGCTAATACCAGCCTTGCACTTTATATTTTTATTTTAATAATGTGCTCCCATAAAAAGCTTTGCTTTTTCTCTTATTTATTTAGTTTTATAAAGATTTTTATTACCTACCGTTTTTGTTTTTTTTTCATTTTAACTTTTAATGCAAGTTTTTTTAAAATATTTTTATATGCATGTAGTGCATCTTCTAATTTCCACCAAAATATTCCTACTCTTAAATATCATCTTTTAATTCATCTTTTAACCACAAAACTAATTTTGTTGTACCCTTAAAGTCAAACAGTTTGCAAAAGCTCCAAAAGATGTAATTAGTATATGTTTATACTATACCTACTGTCGAGAATTATATTTCTTTAGACCTAAAATTTATTTTCTTTTTTTATAAGTATAAATTTAAGATATCTTTAAAAATGGCAACAACCCGCCTATTCAATATGAAAAAAAATATTTAAATTTAAAAAATGGGAAGAAATCATTAACGGTGTTCTAGGTATTTTACAAAAAAAATATTATTAGATATTATTGTATATTGAATACCCCTAGGTGTATTCACTTGGATCTTCTCCGAAAATAATATCGAATCTCCAAAACATATTCGCAGAAATCCTGATATTATTACTTAGCTAATCGTCGTATCGGCGATCAAAGCCCTCTGCATCCTGCGTCGAATGACATTTTCTAGGATCCGCCTCGACGTACCCGCGTAACGAGTCGTCAGTATTGCCCTGGCACGTAATAACTGTCAGCGGCAGACTGGTGAAGGTACATATTACAGCTCACTTGCCGTCTGTTATGCTATTTAGCAATATACCAGCTACAATTGGGAGGGTGGTTGGCAACAGAATAGGGGAAAAGAAAATTGATATGGATGAACAACACCAAGTATTTATTTGTGCTTCTAATGGGTTGTTTTTACCGTCTTTCTTGAAAAAAATAAGAAAACAATTACAATTAACAAGGGTATTTTTATTTTATTTATATGTTGACGAATAAATTTTCTGTAACGATTAAAATTGTGCCATTTTCTATTTGCCGCCAAAACGATACGTTTCTTTTTTATTCGTGAATTCGGCGGCGTTTAAGTCACTTCGAGCGACGTTGGCGATAGCCGTCTAACCAACCAGTGGCGTTTTCTATGTCAGTAATTGTAGTCCGTTGTAGTCAGTTGGAACCGTTTCGGGGTATGCGGTTTTAGATCGTTTTTAAAATAAATAATTAGGTATAAAAATTTGCTGTTTTTAGTACAATAATCAGAATCGAAAAAATTCATTTTAAATTTTTACACATTTTTACGGTATTTATAGTTTTTGTAAATACCCCATTATTGAAAAGAGTGGAAGTGTGGAATGTGATTTAAAAATAATTTGAATGAATTAAATTAAGATTTGTATGATTTGAGATTTTCACGGCCAAAAGTATTATCGTGATTATAGAATTACCAAACATTTTACCCTGAATTAATATTAACACAGCATTAAGAAAATTAACAACGAGGATAAAATTGGTTTTAGGCGTTTAGTTTTTGTGAAGCCGTCAAGAAACTATTTATTTGTGCTTCGTACTATTGAAGAGTGTAGAAGTGTTGTATGTGTTTTAAATTAACTTTTAATTAATTAAATTTAATTTTAATGAATTAAATTTAATTTTTATTAACTAAATTTAATTTTAATTAATTTTAATGAATTAAAATTGGTTACCATTATTTCTTCGCGATCTTCTTTCTCAGGGATATTTAAAAAATGTAAAGCAAACAAAATGGTGTCACGTCATAGACATATGAATATTAGTAGACCTGCCCTAAGTGATTAAAAGCGTATTATCCCCACTCCCCATACCGGTTCCATTGAGCCGGCTGGGCTCGCGTATGGCCTCAAATGAAATTTGAAAACGTGACGTCATCATTCTTGTGCGAACTATGGTCGAGGCATCATCGGTTCATTTTACAAAATAACACGGCAAAATGTTGACTTGTACTATGAAAACTTGTAAAAATAGATGTGAAAAAGAGAATAAACCCAATTGTCGTATTACATTCCATATATAAGCATTATTTTACTTTATTTGAAGCATATTCACATCGCATAATATGAATCAGTTGTTACTATCACATCGAGAAACGTCTGGACGCGAAACACAAAGCTGGTTGGTTGCTGGGAAGTAAATTATGAACATTTATAAAAGTGTCTTAACTAAATACTCTGAAACTAACTACGACTCTGCAAACAGAAGAAATTTACTTTGCCGAATTTGGACTTCGCAAATTAGTTCATAACGTGGCGAGTAATTTGCGCTCCCATGTAAAAATGTCTATTCATTCAAAGCAGATTTTACTTTTAAGAACTAAATGGTGATATTATAATGCGAGATGCCTATTTACTGTCAGATTGATTTATTGACGAATCACAGTCAGCTTAACCCCCTTCGTTCTTCAACAGTTGATTTTACCCCTCGCCATTATCTTCTCGTCTATTCATTCCTATGTCTGTGTGTCACGTCTTATTTTTTGGCAGTTTGATATTTCAAGGCTACTGGTATTATACATACTGTTGATCATACTACCAAATCTTTCAGTATCTACCTAATTTAAAAAATACTGAAATTGTTAAAATCGTTTGCATTTCATTTGCAGAATTTACCCTGTTTTGTTAAAGTTTTTGTTCTCGTATTGTAGTGTGGTTGAGTGTAGGAAGCTGGACCCGGAACAAAACACTACCACAAACCTTACCGCGGCCGTGAGATCGTAAAAATCTCCTGCCCTTCATGTGGCGACATTTTTTCTATACGATTGTCACTTACCACAAGCGTATAATTTGTACATATGTCAAAGACGCACAGTTCGAAGTACAGTTTATTTGCACCCATTTTGTGAAGTCTCTAGGAATGAACACTTATTTTCTTACTAAACCATGTATTTTTAAAAAAGTTACCAAAGTTCCGATTGTTCCTAATAACTTGTAATAATTTTTGGCCAATTTATATTGCGCCGTTTTTGTAAAAATTCACCTCAAGGGCGCTGGTATGCTTCTTCTATCTACAAATATAATGTTAAGACCACTTCTATTTTAATCTAAATTAATTAGGTTCGAGAAAAGTTTGGATGTTTTTTTTTCATTTTTATAACCCCGTGAAAAATAACAGGATATTGTGTACGTAAATCTAGTTAGTAAAAAACGTTTTATTGAAAATGTAAAAAGCGCAATCCCATAAAAAAATTACGATGTAATAAACTCTAAGAAATTAAAAAAAAAGAAATACACATTCAAAATATGGAAATAAAACAATTTTCTGAAAATCATATAATATTATAGGTAGGAACTTTATCGCTTTTCTGAATTATTGACATATCAGTTTCAATTTTAAAAATGACAATAAAATTACAATACAATTTAATTTTCTATTAAAATGTTATATTATTATAGGTAGGTACTTAGACCCTACTTTGAGCAATAGCGAACCTCTATTGGTTTGTCTCTTCGGTGATTCAGTATGATAGATTTGTATATACTTGAATCGGCTTTAACCGTGTTGAGTGACTAGATCTGAATAGCCAACTACTTCCCAACATTCATCTCCTTCTTCTCCCCGCTCCCTTTCAGTCTCACGACGTACCCAATTGTTCATTGACAAATCATATTTGAAATAAGAATCCGAGTTGGGTTAAAGAAATTTCCACCTGGCAATAAGCCCGCATTTATTACTGTGCAATAAAAAATGCATATAAATGTTAATAAGACAAGTAATCATTATATTATAGGTGAAATTTTCAAGAACGGTCGTTGACACGGTCCCGCGTCTTGAAGGAAATGGCCGACGCCAAAGAACGCGCTAATTGCTGAAAACATAAGTTATTTAGTGAATCATGACTTATTTTGGCAGCCATAGCAATTTGCCGCGTCAATCAAGCTGAAACATTTTTTCAAACTATCGTACCTACTTTTTATGTTGTTCCTTCTGTACAAATTCGCTACCCTAAAAGCGAGTAAAGTTCTCCACACAAGTAGTTCAGTTCACTTGCGTTATTTATTTGTTATTGTTAGAGATAGGAGTTTTATTTTGCCTTAAAACTAATTAGAGGTAAAAGGAAAGAGGAATATATGAGTAGGATAGGAGGAGATGCTCTCGTTACATTGTGTACTCATGCATTTGTGATCCGTACGTATTAATTCGGTTGTGTGTTGTACTGCGCACATAAAAGTGAAATTGGGTGATTTTTATCTAAGGTTAATTCTGCATGCGGGCAAATTAATAATTCGTTTAGTCGGATAAGGTTATGAAGGGTAAGAGGCTTAATGACTTCATCCATGACTCTCATAGCAGCTGTACATTGTTATTTTGTAAAAAACATCACTCTTCGTAGTAATAAAAACAAAACCATCCGTCTGTTTATTCTTGCTCGATGTCCCTTTTGACCCAAACGAGCTTTTTTATATTAAATCGCTTTTAATTTTTCACTGACACAAATCCTATTTGTAAAACTTAACGCGTGAGAACCTTCCATTTTTAATTAGTATAGCATAATAATTACTACTTTTAATTACAAGACCTTTATTTATTCAGTTGGCCCTTCGTTAATTATTTTGCTATAAAGATGTCACCACAGAATCTTTTATATAACTACATCAAATTTATTGCCTAAAAATGCGATGGGTAGGAATAGTGTCCGCAACAAACAAATTATTTCGCAAAACATTTATCATTCAAACTAATTAATCAAAAACACGACCAAAATATGTTTGGATAAGATGGACGTTTCTAGCGTGTTCCGTTTGTGTTGTACGTTTTTTTCTGAATCTCGGACATCTGTAATTTCATGGTTCCGTAATCCGATAGCGTTTAATTAATTTGTTGACAATTTCCCATGACAGAATAATGTATGGCGCTCTGTTGCTCTAAATTCACTGTGGATACTTGCTTTGAGAAACCGACGGGAAATGAAGCATGTGAATAAATAAGGAAATTGCACAAAAGAAGATATTGTGAGGTTTGTGGTGAGACGAAATAGTGTGGATACCAGTTAAAGCTGGTGAATGCATCAAATTTATATAACCAGTTGTTATATATACCTATTTATACATCAATTACTGTAGATGCTAATGTGTTTTTCATTGGAAAATCTATTGAGATACAAACCCAAATTTGTGTAATTTGAAATTTGTGTAAACGATTAGCATGTCTTTACGTCTCTATCAATACATCAACAATTTGCTCTATCCGTTACATTAAAATAAATATATCTACATTCTCCGCCGATGCATTCATTAAATATCCTCATAACTTCTGACGTGCGAGCTTTTATTATCTGTACATAAAGTAAACACTGCGTAAATTATCCCGATTTATGCAATTCCGTACGCTCTCAAGTACCTTTGAGAACGCTGGTGTGAATTTCGGTTTTTATTCACCAGCGAGTCAGCTCTTTAAAGAATATATTGAACTGTTGTCTATTTTTGTTTTCGCGCTTAAGTTTTTATTATTATTTATGGCGCAGACTCGCCTTCTCCTATTCAGTTGTTTTTTTGAAAATTTGAAGTATTTATCGCGTGGTGTGTTCGCTATCTGGTCTAGCAAACTCCGACGCGTCGCGAAGTTCGTCGACCTCGCGGAGGTGTGGGATTGTGTGTAATATTTTAAAAATATCTTCCTTGTGGAATGAGCTTTGAAAAAAAAAACACAAAGTTTGCGGAAGAGTTCCGTTAGGGAACAAGACGAGTGGCGGCGTGGAACTTTGTAAGTCAGCGAAATTGAAAGTAGGAGCAATTTGCATTTTGGAGGGGCGCTGCTCGGAGCTTTTATGCCCTTGATGAAGCTGCACTGTCCGAATTATGGAAGCTTTTCACGGTTTGTGGGGCAGAAGTTTGTAATTAAAGAAGCTTAAATCATTCTCCTTTTCAATTTGCTTTTTACTGCTTTATTCATCTGTTCTAATGATGCACCCCTGGAAAGTTGTAACTTAAGTTGTTGTTTAGTCCATTAAATTCTCACTTTTCGTACGTACTCCAAACACAAACCACCCGTAACGGTAAGATAATATTATCTGACAGATTAACCGATTTCTGAGTTTATTATTTTATTTATTTATTTATTGGATGATTTTTATAACGCCGCTTTTGCGAAATATCACCTCAGGGGCGCTCTATAAATTCATAAACGTTATTTGTTTTCATGCCAACGGTCGATTTAAGTACCTTTACAACTTTTGAACTTTTCGCAGGCTTTTTCTTTGAAAAAACGTGGTTTGGCAATCTTCCAGATGAATGCTTAGCATAATAAGTATTTAATATTGTTGCAATATTACTAGTGCTTTCAAAAGTATTATGTTACTAGTTAGAAACCCGTCGATAATGGAAAACACACATTTTG
The DNA here is from genome assembly GCF_061612785.1 of Hesperophylax consimilis. NCBI lineage: Eukaryota > Metazoa > Arthropoda > Insecta > Trichoptera > Limnephilidae > Hesperophylax > Hesperophylax consimilis. The sequence continues at coordinate 13,691,593 of NC_142850.1, read as the reverse complement.
TTAAAATCTGCGCAATCTAAAATCATCTCCCTTTCAAATTGAAATAAAATTTTATTTTAATTTGGTCTTTGGGAATTCGTAAATTAGTTAATTCAATATCTTCTGATTCTCATCAAAATTTCAGCTTAAATTCCAGCAACAACTTTGTTATTTATGCTTTGATGAATATAATTGAAACGAACGTACTTTTAATTTAAAAAGAACATATTTATTAAAAATACATTGGTTTCATTTGTTGAACAAACTACCAACAAGTAATTTGTCGAGATGTTTTTTTTTAAATATTTTGTTGATTATGTTCTTTTAAATGTTCAAATTTCGCTAGCCATTCAAAAAAGTTAAAGGTTAAGTTATGTCAAAGGCAATTTTATACATTATTTTCTATTTTATGTTGCCTGAATTTTTTTATCACTCTAAAATGGTGCACTATATTAAGACTTGGCTGTAACTTAACTTTTTTTTACATCATCTTTTCTAATTTTAAACACTAGATACGTTTTATACTAATGCATGCGATAACAGAGTTCTTTGAAGTTCTATCCTCCGCCTACCCCGGTGAAATGATGAATATGACGAGAAATAAGGACGGGCTTGTTCACAGAATTTGAACAATTCATCAAATTCAAATTTCATTTTCAAGTTTTGTGAAAGTTATAATCAAATTCTGTTATTTTATCATTATGGGTCGGTTGCTTCATATAACTGAAAAAATAACAGAACATGATTAGAACTTTCACAGAACTTTGAAATTTAATAAGTTGTTCAAATTCTTTGAAATTTCTTCCTGGTTAGTTTAATTTAGACTATATATTTGGTTTACCAGTCAATATTAACATCATCTATTTCACAAAAAACTGTGTTTCGGACATTCTCTGTACGTATATGAATGGAAGAAAATGCATTGTAAATAATAAAAAAATCTAGTTACGATTTATGTATTTCTCCCAAACATAGCACGTTTTTCAAATGTCACATTCTGCACGTATACGAATTGAAGACAATATAATCAAAACAATGTTGTAACTTAAATATGCGAAAGTTGTATAAGTAATATGTATAGTGAAATAAGGAATTGACCTCAAGTTTAACCTTCACCCACGAATGACCGTGAACTCTGTGAACCGCAAGTTTATCTTATAGTGTTTACTGAAAACTTCATTCCGCAGAGCCAGCCGCATTAAATAGTTCATCGGGCCTATTAATTGCTCATTAGATACGTAAATTAATCAGCGCCCAGCCGATTTCCCTCTCTCTCTGTCAATATATCATTAAATCGACTATCAAAGTGTCTACTTAGCTTAAAGCCTTTTTATTCTACGGATCTCTGAAAGTGAATTTAGAATGGAAAATCGTTTAAGCCATTACAATAAATTTATGAGTCAAATTATTTGTAATTTGTAAATAATTCTACGGATATTATTCCGCGATTTGGGTGTGATCGTCATTTGCCTATTTTCGATCTGCAGAGTTCGATTCTCATATGATTGCGAAATAAAGAAGAGTAGTATTAAATATTGTCATTCTAAATTGTAAACCTTATTACTTGTACTTTTTTCCTTTAATAAATAAAAAAATGTCCATTTGTCCAAATCCAATCTTATTTAATTTCTTCTTTTTCTTGTAGAAGCTTAAAATGATTTGAGCTATCTTTAGTGACTAATAATTAAATCTCAAATATTAAGCCTTCAGTGACCAACAATTAAATTTCAAATATCATACCTTCAGTGACCAACAATTTAGTTTCAAATATCATGCCTTCAGTGACCAACAATTAAATCTCAAATATCATGCCTTCAGTGACCAACAATTAAATTTCAAATATCATACCTTCAGTGACCAAAAATTTAGTTTCAAATATCATGCCTTCAGTGACCAACAATTAAATCTCAAATATCATGCCTTCAGTGACCAACACATAAATTTCAAATATCATACCTTCAGTGACCAACTATCATATTTCAAATATCATACCTTCAAATTTCAAATATCATACCTTCAGTGACCAACCTTCAGTCTCAAATATCATGCCTTCAGTGACCAACAATTAAATCTCAAATATCATGCCTTCAGTGACCAACAATTAAATTTCAAATATCATACCTTCATTGACCAACAATTTAGTTTCAAATATCATGCCTTCAGTGACCAACTATTAAATCTCAAATATCATGCCTTCAGTGATCAACACATAAATTTCAAATATCATACCTTCAGTGACCAACTATCATATTTCAAATATCATACCTTCAAATTTCAAATATCATTCCTTCAGTGACCAACAATTAAATTTCAAATATCATACCTTCATTGACCAACAATTTAGTTTCAAATATCATGCCTTCAGTGACCAACTATTAAATCTCAAATATCATGCCTTCAGTGACCAACACATAAATTTCAAATATCATACCTTCAGTGACCAACTATCATATTTCAAATATCATACCTTCAAATTTCAAATATCATTCCTTCAGTGACCAACCTTCAGTCTCAAATACATGCCTTCAGTGACCAACAATTAAATCTCAAATATCATGCCTTCAGTGACCAACAGATAAATTTCAAATATCATACCTTCAGTGACCAACTATCATATTTCAAATATCATACCTTCAGTGACCAACTATCATATTTCAAATATCATACCTTCAGTGACCAACCTTCAGTCTCAAATATCATGCCTTCAGTGACCAAAAATTCAATCTCAAATATTATGCCTTCAGTGACCAGATCTTCAGTGAACAACAATTAAATCTCAAATATCAAGCCTTCTGCAGGGACCAACAATTCAATCAAAAATATCATACCTTCAGTGACCAACAGTTCAGTCTCAAATACCACGCCTTCAGTGACCAACAGTTCAGTCTCAAATACCACGCCTTCAGTGACCAACAGTTCAGTCTCAAATACCACGCCTTCAGTGACCAACAGTTCAGTCTCAAATACCACGCCTTCAGTGACCAACAGTTCAGTCTCAAATACCACGCCTTCAGTGACCAACAGTTCAGTCTCAAATACCACGCCTTCAGTGACCAACAGTTCAGTCTCAAATACCACGCCTTCAGTGACCAACAGTTCAGTCTCAAATACCACGCCTTCAGTGACCAACAGTTCAGTCTCAAATACCACGCCTTCAGTGACCAACAGTTCAGTCTCAAATACCACGCCTTCAGTGACCAACAGTTCAGTCTCAAATACCACGCCTTCAGTGACCAACAGTTCAGTCTCAAATACCACGCCTTCAGTGACCAACAGTTCAGTCTCAAATACCACGCCTTCAGTGACCAACAGTTCAGTCTCAAATACCACGCCTTCAGTGACCAACAGTTCAGTCTCAAATACCACGCCTTCAGTGACCAACGATTCAATCTCTATTATCATGCCTTCAGTTTATTTTAAGCAACTGAAATACCCATACAATTTGAAAATAAAATCCCGATAAAGAATAAACGCCGCCGACGGTACTTGAACCCGCAGTCTTTTGATTGCCGGTCAGCTGCACTAACCATTAAGCGACGTCGGCTTATTACAAACTCGCAATTCAATGTGTACTAGTATTTTTCATTCAACAACTATTGCATATTACATTTTTTCCCCTGGAAACAACCAACTTTATATTTTGTAAGATAGACTTTGTTTTTGCTGAATTCCCCACTAGATGGCGTCAGAATATATTATATCTATATTATATTGGTAAAATGTTTTGACTTGTCAAATATTATTATTTTTAATGATCAACAGATGTATTACATTACAAGGTTTTTTTATGGATAACACAAAGGATAACATTTTATTCTTCCCCGGGAGATTTTTTCAATTTGTATCGGTATTTCAGGCGAATAATTATTGAAGTCAATATTAGCGATTCCTAAACGAAAATCTGAAACAGAAAAATCAGAAAAAGACACGGTCACATATAAGAGACACCGTCTAGATTGCATTTAGTTAGGGTTAAATCTTGCGATCATGCATAAAGATAGTTGCCAATAAAACTGTGCGGTGAGAAAAATGAAGACAATGTTGGTAGTTCTTATTCGAAGTATGATACAGTTAAATATGACCGAAGGAGATAAGGTCCCATTAGCTCAGTTGGTAGAGCGGCGCCCCGGCAAGGCAAGGGTCCTGGGTTCGAGTCCTAGATGTGACCGTATCTATTTTGTATTTCAGATTTTCGTTTAGGAATCGCTAATATTGTCTTCAATAATTAAATATTACAATTTGAGGTTTTACTTACTAAGTTATTCCAAAAAATAAATAAAATAATTGATTGGTTTTAATAATATGCCATCGTTTGTGTTACACATAAAAAACTATATCTTATAAACATTAGTTTAATAATACCTTCAGTAACCAGATATTCAATGATCTACAGTGCTAGATCTTCAGTGACCAACAATTCAAAATCAAACATACTTTCAGTGAGCATATCATCAGTGATCAACAATTATTAAATCTCAAATCCTACCTTCAGTGACGAAATTCAATCTCTAATCGTACCTTAAGTTCGAGATCTTCAGCGATGGTTGGATTTTGAGATTAAGCCACTAGTAACGGTGTTTAATTACTGCAAGTAAGCTAAGACATTCTTCCAAACTACATATCACGCATAATTTTCGATTGATTGACGGCGAAGTGCTTTTGTTGCTCAAGCGTTATCCGATAATGAATATAACTTGTACGGATTTTAATTTCAGCATCTTGACCACTGAAGAGCTAAACCGATAGAAATGTGTTGTTGGAATGTCTGTGTATTGTGTGGTAAATAAATATAGGTATATGACTTCATTTGCGGCAGAGAGAGAGAGAGTGGCAGATACTCTTGGTATCTCCCTGGTCAAAGACCATCATTCAGAATCAAAACGTTGCCGGAAATAGCTTTAGCCGTGTTTGATGCCCAGATACCTAACCTTACCTAACCTTCTAACCTTCATTTCCCCATTTCCTTCCATTCCCACTCTCTTCCACAGCCTTTCAACATACCACAATAATTGGGAATGACATGGTTTCTCTGTCTCGACAGTTAAGACTCTTAGACTTCAAAATTCTTTTTTGAACATATAATCATTGGCTTGCCTGAGGCCCAGGGTCTAGAAAACAGTTTTCTTACAAATCGAAATGTATTGTGTCTCTGGGGTTTTCTTAACTCTGTGATACAATAAAACTCCGGCTTCAACAAAACACTAGGACTTTTATTGTGATAGATTAAAAATGGCTCTGAATCTTAATTAGCAGGCGAATGGAATTGTCTGAACCCCTTATTTTTCAATTCTCGACAGCTAACGCCATCTATGGGTAACCTAATAGAATAATCTTGTCCCATCTACGAGTGAGCTCATACACTATTATCAAGGATATTACAGTATGGTTCTCACTTCTAGGGATTATCTGTTCAGTGCTCTTGACCCTTGGCTTGTACTCGCCTAAGCCGCGATATTTCATCTTGATGCCAATCACTTAGTTGGGCCTTCATTAGCCTGAGATTGCTTGGTGGCGCCGAGAAGTGAAATACATTCATCATTCTTCAATGCGGGGGGCCTCCGTTCGAGTACCAGTTGTTATCTTCTGGCGTAGTGCAAATATGCAATGTTCTGTATCGTCTATAACAACCACTCCTAATCGTATGTGATGATTGGATCTGATATCTTGCATTCCTTTCGTGTTAGTGATGAATTTAATATATATCTGTATACTTTCTTTACAAATAATCTTTATTTAATACACAAATACCCACATATTAGAATTTATAATGTTCGCTACAAACCTTACAAAGATTTGCATGCAGACGATTGGATTTCCCTCTTGAATCTTTGCTCACTAATTATTAATGATAATATGTCGATATCAGAGGGTGATTCTAAATTAATATGTCCCTCCACACAAGCAATTTCGGTTGTGATGTGAGTACGTACCGTAATACAAAAATAAATAGTTCTTATTATTTTCAGTACATAATATAATGAATTTATGCCGACATTATTTAAATAGTTGGTTGTGTAGCGCAATTAACTTCCAATCAGTTGATCAGGGTTCGATTGAAGAATATCAATATTTGCTTCGAAATTTACTAAAATTCGAAAAATCCGAGAGGGACAATTAACTAGCAAACACGAAGGTCGTGAGGAGCATATCTGCTCCTGTCCTATCTTATTAACTATCCTTCTTCCAGCCTAAAAGCTAGAATGGTTGGACGATATTGGGTTTTCCCATTACTTAGGGATAAACAGTAAAATTTAAAATAAATTACTAATACATAAAAATACGTGTTGTAGAGTTGAAGAACGCGAACAACACAGTAAACACAGAAACCTTAATGTAAACGAATTTTGTTAAGAGATGCGTAGTGATATTTTTTTAGCGAGGCCATTTTTTATGTTGTAAACTTTGATCACTTAAATTGTTGGTACTTAAAATACAGGGTGCAGCATAACAAACAGTGCAGTTTGGATGGACCGGTACATCTCGTGTGGTGGGGGTATGAACCTGGGAGGGGTCTTATTGTGTCGGGAGGTCGTGCCGTTTTCAGTCGTTACCGTGGTTTGTGTCCGCACGTTTCTTGAAAATGGTCGTTCTTTAGTCGCCTCCCAGCTGACCTTCCGGCTGCAATTTGCGACTTTTTTCCTTTGGGGCTACCTGAAGGCAAATGTTTTTAGACATAAGCCTCACACCTTGGAAGAACTCATGGATCGAATTTGAAGGAAATCGCCACTAACCCCGTCGAGATGTGCCAAAATGCAGCCAAAAACAGAAATCGCCTTCATCTGTGAGCTACTGATGTCATCTTCAGGACTTGGTGCATAAAACTGCATGATGTACCGAATTAAATTAAATAAACCCCATTTCTGTAAGTACTGCTGTTTTTTTATAAGCCCTTCAAAACTTCGCTGTCTGTTTGCCGCACCCTGTATGTGTTTGATATTTTGTGGTAGGTCATCTGTGCACTTTTATTACCATGTAATGAGGTCATTGTTGGAAGCTGTATTTATTTTCGGCATCAGCAGATTTTGTGTAAATCTTGTTTGATGTTTATGTTGAATGGTTTAGTGGAATTTTGTCTGGAGATAACCGTACTGGTAGACATTGCTCCTTTTGTATAATACATCGGTTAAAGTTAGCTTATTGTTTTTTTTTTAAATCTTTGCGGTCGACATGAGTCAAATTTATCAGAAATTTGATAGTTTTTCTAGTCTCTTCTAAGTAATAAATACATACGTATTTTGAGTTTACTGAATATTTTCCTTTAATATGATTTTGTAGACCTGTGCTTTATTTATTTATAATTGCATATTCCGTTATTTAATTACTTAGAATACGTTATTTAAAATCGTCTTTGCCTTCAGCGCCCTTGAGGTGATTTTTGACAAAAACAGCCCTAAACAAATCATCCAAATATTATTATTCTTTATTTTGTGGAATTTTTTAATGTATAAGTGAAACAAGAACTGTAGAATAAATGAGCGGAAACAAATTGTCTCAGTAGAATAAAAAGTCAGTAGAACGATTTGTCACACGTCGGGAGTCAAGCGCGTTTAGGGAAATTTGCATCCACTGCATTTCTCTTCCGAGTAGAAATGGGACGACTTTTTAATGATAATCCCCGAATCGATATTTCAAATTAAAAATTATTTTTATTTGAGTAATCTATGCCAAGATTCAATCGTATCGCATTTATTCCTCAATGACATATGTCTATAGAGAGGAAGTCACTATGCATTGCCTTCATGGACTGAGAGCTTTATAAACTACCTTCTAATTTTTTATCAAATCTTATTGTTTAAAATCCTAAATAATGGTCTGGACTCACCAGAACTTATCAATTTAATAAATCTTCATATTCCGTCTAAATCAACCTGACAATCTGATTTATTTTATCTACCCTCGTGTAGAACAAACATTCGAAAAAATTCCCCAATTCCTCGTATATGTGCACAATATAATACAAAATTTTACAGCATTGACATTTTTGGTAATAACCTAAAGAAATATCGGTATGAAGTAATGCGTACGATCGATTATTAATATGAGTATGGAATGTATCGGGAGCACCTCCTATCCTCTTCCTATTTTCCTCTTCCTCTCTCCTTCCTTTAACACCAAATTAATTTTAAGATATTAAAACTTCATTTCCAATGAACTTTAGCATAAGAAACTTCTGTGGCTTGACTTCAGTTAACTTGTATATTTATATCTATCATTGTATATAATGTAAAAGCTGTTTGTTTCTAACAAATAAATAAATAAATAATACAACAACCTACAACCTATTAGGCTCTACGACAATTTTCGAAAACTCTTACATTTATTGAGATTTTAATCAGTCTTGAGATTATTTTATTATTTAAGGCGATGCAGTACTTCGTGGAATATTTTAAATTGAGCCGCTATCAATAACAACCCTTACGTAGATGGCGATAAGGTTTAAATTCCCGCTTATCACCATCCGCCTGTTTTGATTTATGCAAGAAAAAAACATGGCCAAAAAGTGCCTTTCATTTTATTTTGTGGATGTTCAGGAATAAACATTTATTTATTTTTCGATCATTTTATAAATAACTTAATTTACCACATTATACAAGAAAATCATAACCGAAAATGGGTTCGTAAGTATGAGATTTCGAACTTTAAAGCACTTTTCTTAGGGCTTTACATTATTTTTTTCTGGGCTTATAAAAAGATTTATCTAAAAAATACTCGATTTTTCAAAGGCCAAGATGTATTCTATTCGCAGTATTTAATTAAAGCATCTGAAACATTTCTAGGCGACCATATTTTCAAACCAAAAACACGTGATTTTGCATTACTACGTATGGCCTTGATGAATATTGGTCAGCAATCTTTTAGCAAATTGACCATTGTCTGCAATCGCAATTTTCCTGTCGATCTATTATCTTCCCCACCACTATCTCACAATCGGCCGCGAGCTTGAAAAAACGCGAAGAAAATCAACGCCATCCCTATTTGGTTTATTTTCCAGGGCTAATCAATCTCTGGCCGCACCGCACCAACGACACGCGCGGCCGCTGATGAATTCCCCGCACCTTCCAACGTCCCAACCCGTAGCATTTCCCGAGCGAATTTACCAAATGTCTTGCATTTTCGCGTCCTGCAGCGTCGCGAAACTTTAATAGACTCGTTGAGGCTTTTAATTTATGTCCTTGTTTGAGCAGATGCCGCTTTGATTTAGATGGGAATGCTGCGCAGCAACTCTGACATGTGACTCATTAAAGCGCTTTTCTTCCAGGTGCACCCGCTTCGAATATTGTAAATTGAAAGTTAAGTGAATTTTTTTTTAATTTTCTCTGGTGAATCCCTTACATTCCTTTATAATATTATGTTGACACAAAGTTAATTTTAGAATCTATTATTTGTATCGTTATTCGAATCTCTTACTCAACCTTTTTACGTTACACAGGGTGTTAAGGGACGTCTTTGACTTACTTTAACCAGTGATTCCTGAGATTATTTGGAGTAAAAATTGTGACCGAAATTTTTCTTTTTTTTTTCAAATTTAAAAAAAAAATCTTAAACATTTTTTAAATCTTCATAATATCACGAATCACAAGTTAATGTAAGACAAGTACGTCCCTTGATACCCTGTATTATTTTTACAGAATACTTGCAATAAGAAGGATTAATATGAAGGCCTCAGCACGGGCAAGTCACCCAGTGAGGCCTATATTACTGGAAAACTTAAAATGTAAAAAATATTTTACCAAATAAAAAAAATAAAAATAAAAATAACTGAGTCAGTGGTCTAAACTAAAAACTTACCTTTTTAAGCTGTCGTACCCTTAAATTAAATATACCATTCCTAAGAGAACGTCCAGTTATATTCAATTTTCCAATTCAATCCTAAATCCTGTATCTAAATTTCGCTAATAAACAATTAGATAATGTTAATTAAGTGTAAATCTCAAGTGATCTACCAGGTAAGTATTGTACTGTATATTATCTCCATAAAAAGTTAAGTAATAACATAGATCACTGTAGAAATGTATTATAAGTTTGTACAGCGCCCTTGAGGTGATTTTGCACAAAAACGGCGCTATACAAGTCATCCAATTATTATTATTATTATTATTATTGGAATAGCTTCACGGAGCCGAGTCAAATGTAATATGCATATTTTTTAAATTTATAAATAATCAGTGGTATACAATGCTACATTATTTACGATTGATATCCAGAATTGCAGTAGTTTTATAAATAATCAATGGTATACAATGCTACATTATTTACTATTGATTTCCAGAATTGCAGTAGTTTTATAAATAATCAGTGGTATACAATGCTACATTATTTACGATTGATTCCCAGTATTGCAGTAGTTTTATAAATAATCAGTGGTATACAATTCTACATTATTTACGATTGATTCCCAGCATTGCTATATTTTTAAATAATCTGTGGTATACAATGCTACATTATTTACGATTGGTTCCCAGCATTCCAGTAGTTTTATAAATATTTAGTGGTATACAATTCTACATGATTTAAGATTGATTCCCAGCATTGCAGTAGTTTTATAAATAATCAGTGGTACGAGGCGTATCCAGAAAGTTAGTGTACTGAATTTTTGTAGGTTACAAATCTTTTTTATTGAAACAAAAAAATTACATGGTTACCATAGTACATATGTAAGCTATTTTTCGACATAGTCGCCATTCCTCTCAATGCAGGTGGTGAAGCGGGGGATCAACTTTTTGATGCCTTCCTCGAAGTAGTTTCCCGCCAACACCTTCTTCCACTTTTCTACCTCCTCCTTTACCTCCTCGTCGGTTAAAAACCTTTTTCTACCCATGAACAGCTTCAGGGAGGTAAAGAGATAATAATCTGAAGGTGCTAGGTTAAGGGAATGCGCAGGGTGGTTCAGGATATCCCATTTAAACGAAGCAAGCAGTTCCTTCGTGGCGTTGGCCGTGTGTGGTCTGGCATTGTCGTGCAGCAGGCTGACTCCCTTTGTCAGCATGCCTCTCCTCTTGTTATGAATCGTCTTCCGCAATTTTTTTAGGGTCTCACAGTATCTTGCAGTGTTGATGGTCTCCACTTGAGGCAGATATTCAATCAAAATTATGCCTTGACAGTCCCAAAACACGGATGCCACGATTTTCTTGGCTGAAATTGTGGTTTTGAACTTTTTGGTGGAGGGTGAAGAGGTGAGAACCGTTTTTAAACTCGCGATACCACTTGTACACACTCATACAATTCATAGCTTTATCACCATATATGCAGATTTAACCTCATTATAAACCTCAAACGGAGGTTTTTCCTTCCAAACGAGATAACGAATAAGAAATGTCTCCCGGATATAGCACCTGTAATTACCGAAATTATCCGGAAGTCTCTTGTAAATTCACTTGTACCGGGATCACTTGAAAAATCAATTATAACGCCAATACTAAAAAAACAAAATCTTAATACTGATAATACAGATAATTACAGGCCAATATCCAACCTACCATTCCTATCAAAACTGCTTGAGAAAATCGTTGCCAAACAATTAGTGGGGTACTTGAACTCCGCTGGTCTGTTTGCCAAAAATCAATCCGCTTATCGATGGTTTCATTCAACGGAAACTGTTCTTTTGCGGGTTGTTTCAGACTTGATCATCGGGATGGAAGCAGGTAAGTTGGGTTTGATATCTGTTCTTGACATGAGTGCGGCATTTGACACAGTAGATCATAGTATTTTACTAAATGTGATTGAAACCGAATTTGGCGTTCGAGGTGATGCACTCCAATGGATGACATCGTACCTGTCTGGACGAGTAGCCTCAGTAACATTCAATAAATGTACATCACCTGAAACTCCCATAGAATTTGGAGTTCCCCAGGGTTCTGTCCTAGGCCCCATTCTCTTCATTCTCTATACGAATCGTCTTGAACGACTAATTCACTCAGCTGGCTTTGAATCACAAGGCTACGCAGATGATCGTTTGATTTTCAAGTTTTGTTCTCCTGACGAAAAAGACGTCCTTAAAAACGAGGTGGTTAGCCTCATTAACACAATCTCAAGTTGGATTTCTGTCAATAAACTTAAACTAATTCCCACAAAGACAGAATTTATGTGGATAGCTTCCCCTGGAAGGCAAGCTCTCCTTGACTTCAGTCCAATCCGTATTCAGGATACTGATATAATCCCTTCTGCAGAAATAAAATTTCTAGGTTTCACTATGGACAATATTCTTTCTCTTGAATCGCAAATTTCAAAAGCTGTGAGTTCTGGTTTTTTCCATTTAAGGCAGATAAAATCAATCAGGAGATGCCTTCCCTCTGATGGAGCAAAGTCACTCATAAATTCGTTCGTCGTCTCACGTATGGACTATTGCAATAGTGCATATGCCGGCCTACCTCAGAAACAAATCAATAGAATCCAGTCAGTTTTTAATGCTGCGGCAAGAATGATTTTTGGTGAATCTAAGTATTGCCGTATAACCCCACTTCTAAGGGATAGCCTTCACTGGCTTCGATGCCCTGAAAGAATAGAGTTTAAGATCTGCTTAATGACCTTCAAAGCATTGCAAGGAATGGCGCCAGCATATATATCGGAACTATGTATCCGACAAAACTTAAGCAATAGACAGCTTACTCTAAGGTCAGCAGATCTAGATGTTAGTAATCGTCTAATCGAACTTTCTATGTCAAATCGAGCTGTTTACTATGATCGTTCTTTTAGTGTAACAGGCCCTCTCATCTGGAATAGACTTCCCTCAGCGCTTACTAATCTCCAGAATTTGGCTGAATTTAAACGAGCTTTAAAAACAAAATTATTTAAAAAATCTTACCATTTATAAATTTTAACTTCTTTTCAATATTTTATAATAAGCCATATTCTAAAACTTCCGGTAATTGTTTGGTTTCGGTTGTCTCCTTATTGTACCTTTTGAAAGTGTCTGCTCAGAAAATTCTCATTTCTGAGCACAAACTGCCTCCTGTTTTATGTTATGTTTTAGTTTTAATATTCGTGTTTTGTCCTGTCCTACTGTTATTGTTATTCTAAGTTTTGTCATCACTTTGTATAAACAATGTATTTAGTGTTATAATATTAGATCTGTATTGGGTAAGGCACACTGTAAGAATAATTTTAAGAACCATTAATACTGAATTAACTTTTTTTAAAGTTTGTTATACGAGTAGTTAAGCGCACTTGAAGTGAAATGACACTAAACTGCGCTATATAAATTCCATGTTATTATTATTATAACGGATGACGCCGCGTATTTCGCATTTGGCGGGAGATTGAATTGACATTTTTCACGAAACGTGTTGTCGCGTTGACATTTCTCAACGTACTGACCTTGAACAGGTCTCGTTGCGGAGGGGAAGAGTCAGGCTACACGTAAGTGTAGCCAACATATCGAAAATAAAATTCATTCGGTCGTGAGAGCCTCAGTACACTTACTTTCTGGATATGCCTCGTATACAATTCTACATTATTTACGATTGATTCCCATCATTGCAGTAGTATTAAGTTTTCGTAACTTAGGAGATCCGGTAGATTGCAGATAAAGAAATCGTCAATCCAATTTTAAACAGCAGTTTTATCGTATTTAGTGTTGCAAAATCAGCTCTATAATCCCTTATTGTATCATTAACAATATGTTGTCAATGATACAAATGCGTTATTATGCGTATATATATATGCGTTTTTTATGGTTAGATTCCTCGGAAGCAATCGAAAGTACCTTTATACTACCTACCTTGTTCCACTCGACAGATAAAAATACCCTACGACCTTACTTTAGCTATTTTATTTTTATTTATATATTTAGGAAACAAAAAGTCATACGATAAAGTATAAACAATAAAAATTCGTATGTTCTAGACCAATAATGTTCCAATAAGTTAAATGTTGATTTAGTATATATACCTACAAAGTATATTACAAATGACAAGAAGTACATAATACTATAAAGAAGTAAAGAAATTCAGTTTTCGCATTATTATATTATTATATTATTCAAAACAATAAAATAAACTACGGATAATGATGGTATAATTTTCACGAAATCAAAGTTTTTTATCTTGTCAATTTAGTGAGCTGCATTTTATATGATTTCAAATTATAGTTAATGTCTACATCCCCGTAAGGTATTGTGAGTTTTACAGATACGTCCTATTAAAGAGTTTTGCGCGTAGTATGATGTACAGTGTGGTATTTTACATAAACTACATAGATGGATACCATGTTTTGTATGGAGGGTTCTTTGTTTCTCAGGGAATAAAGGGACATGTCGATTTTATGTAATCGACACTCCATTTTGACTTACGATCATTACGATGGTCTATTTCTGTAGTAAGGCATCTCAAAAATCACAGATTCATGACATTGACGTAGGTCAAACAAAAAAAGCTACGAACTTCATCAACCCATTATTATTTGCACTGCTTATAATGTGCGATTGATTTACGTATTGAAAATAATCTAATCGGATCATAGACATATGAATATTAGTAGACCTGCCCTAAGTGATTAAAAGCGTATTATCCCCACTCCCCATACCGGTTCCATTGGAGCCGACTGTGCTCGCGTATGGCCTCAAGTGAAATTTGAAAACGTGACGTCATCATTCTTGTGCGAACTATGGTCGAGGCATCATCGGTTCATTTTACGAAATAACACGGCAAAATGTTGACTTGTCCTATGAAAACTTGTAAAAATAGATGTGAAAAAGAGAATAAACCCAATTGTCGTATTACATTCCATATATAAGCATTATTTTACTTTATTTTAAGCATATTCACATCGTATAATATGAATCAGTTGTTACTATCACATCGAGAAACGTCTGAAACACAAAGCTGGTTGGTTGCTGGGAAGTAAATTATGAACATTTATAAAAGTGTCTTAACTAAATACTTAAACGAAATATTCGACTCTGAAACTAGAACCGAATTTTTTTGCCGAATTTGGACTTCGCAAATTTGTTCATAACGTGGCGAGTAATTTGCGCTCCCATGTAAAAATGTCTATTCATTCAAAAGCAGATTTTACTTTTAAGAAGTAAATGGTGATATTATAATGCGAGATGCCTATTTACAGTCAGATTGATTTATTGACGAATCACAGTCAGCTTCACTCCCTTCGTTCTTCAACAGTTGATTTTACCCCTCGCCATTATCTTCTCGTCTATTAATTCCTATGTCTGTGAATCGGATAAACAAATAATCCATCTCATAATACGCAGCAACGCCCAAAATCTTAGAAGAAACGATTCAAAATTAACTCGCCCAAAGTTCAACGCACTGAAAACAACAAATAATTTAAAAATACAAGATGTCTATACACCTGGAATATTTGCGGAAATCTGGTTAGTACGAGATCTCAGCCTCTGATGATCTCAGCAACTCTCAGTATCCGCACTTTGCCTGAGCTAATAAATTAATAAACAAGTCAATCGAACAGCTTCCAACAGAGATGTTTCGTCCGGGCATTGCTTCTGTCTATGCCTTCCCTCCATCGTCAACAGAACGGACGTAAGTGCCCCAGAATCGGGAAGAAGTCTGGGGCGAGAAAATACACCTATTTTACGATTACATAATACAGACGTTTGCTAAATAATTGCATCAAATATGTGAAGAAATTGTAGACTAAACATTGCGGATGCGTAATATGGCGAAGCTTGCGTATAAAAACGAATTACAAATATTTGAATTTATTGAGCTATTGCCCCTGAAATATTGTTTTTGAAATAATCGATGAGGGGCATAAAAAAGCATGAATGCACTGGGTTCAACCTCTACTTATAAATATTACGTAAACGCCGTTGTTTAAGTATATGTAACATTTAGAAGACTCATATTAAAAGCATATCAGCATAATATCTTCTTTTTTTTATTTTTTTTTTATAAATTTAATTTAGATTAAATTTGATAATATTATTATTAAATTCTGCAAGTGTTTTAGTTTTTTATTATTGTGACAGCTGTTTCGGCTTACAAGGCCATTTTCAAACTGTTTCAAAACATTTTCAAACAGTTTGAAAATGGCCTTGTAAGCCGAAACAGCTGTCACAATAATAAAAAACTAAAACACTTGCAGAACTTAATAATAATATTATCAAATTTAATCTAAATTAAATTTATAAAAAAATTAAATGGAGTTCTACGAATTAAACACAAAACAATAAATAATATCTTCTTTTGATTATCCAATTAGCTTTGATTAGATGATGATCTTCCGATCATTATCCCTTTCAGTCACTTTTTTTAACGTGGGCCTAATTTTTGGTTCGCCATTCCTCTTATCAGTATCTGTTAGGATTCAATTCATACTCTCGAGCGGCTTTGTTCTTTCGTTCTTTGGATTTTGTATCATTACAGGGTAAAACCAGCAGAAATATATCTACCCGGTTAGGACATTGTCGATTGAGAAAGGTCTGTTTTAAGATACATTGCGTTTGACATGCAGGTCGGCAAGCCATTTTTTATCCTTCTTGCGTTCTTTAGCCTGTTTTATTTGAGCGTCCCGTACTTCTGCTCGTTGTTTACTCCTCGCTAAAATTTTTCAGTTCTCCAGGTCAGTCCTCAGTTGATACTGTTTCGACCATCGATATATAATAACAATAGATTAACCTTCTTATACCTAATTCCGACCTAAAAATATCACCACTTAGGAGAAATTTCATAATACAACTCTCCGTCGAATTTCGATGCCTCGCTTCGATTGCCTAGATAAAATGCAAGTTCCCTACAACATAAAACAGATCAAAAAGTTTTCGCTTAATCCCGTGTTGTAATTTTTTAATGTTATCCGCCAATAACTGACCTGAAAGGCATAGCGTAACTAGCGTAGAGATGAACTTTATAACCCAACTCGATGTAAGCTTTTTCAAGCTTCTAAGAACGTATGCTAATCGTTCATTTTGTGCAAAAGTGTTTCGCAATTTGCTGAACGAAAGATATATTATTTTGAAAATATTCATATAGCTGATTAAATTGTTAATTATAAAGTCCTAGAGAGCACCTACCGAAAATATTGCCAACTGCCTCAAATTCTTGTTTGAAAAATGATCTTACGCTCATGGAATGAACTTGCTATAATTTTAATTTTCACCGTGCAGGCCAACAAAAGGTAAAAAGCAATGCACCTTCCGATCTTTCGACTGCGCTTTCTTTTTGATAAATATTTTCTTGAGCCAATATTTTGGTTTAGGTGTTTATTTTAATGGTAACACGCCCATTCTAGATAACACTTGGTCGATGGTTTCGATGATATCCATACTCCATACCCTGGGCTTGCTTAATCGATCTAATTAATTTTCTTGTGTAATCTTTAGCTAATTCCTCGTTTTCTTTTTTCCTTAGCATGACGAGACCCTGGCCCGCGCCGTAAAGCTGACGTCCCGCGAGCGGCGCTTCATCAAGTTCGCATCCGTGGAGTACGACGGCCAGCTGTACATGACCCCCCAGGACTTCCTGGAGTCTGTGGTGGAAGCCGAACCTAGGCGTGAGTGTCCAATTCTCTTTAACAGTGTGTCCGCAAACTTCCTTCCTTCAAACACAGACAAAACAGAACATTGAAGAAAAGTTAAGAATAAACAAATAACACACCTAACCTAACATAACCTAACCTGAACTAACCTATCATTTTAGCCATTCATTTGGAGCCATTCCTCTTCGGGGTTAAGAGGAACGCGGCCTTTTTTCATACAAAAGTTACATTTGGAATTGAGGCCAAGATAACTAACCAAACTGTAAAATCATTTTTTTTAAATCAACAACATCTAGTAATATTTTTTTTTTCAAGTACAGGTCATTAAAGAATTCCACTTTTCATGCTTTTAAAGGCAATTTTAGCAAATGTTTTTTAATCAATGACAATTTTTTTTAGTAACTATTTTTTCCATTATTTTTATGTTTACATTTTGATAGACTTAAACTTAAATTACAAACGACAGATTTACGTTGGAGCACAAATTTGGAAGATTTTTTATAATATTTCGTTATATTAATTTAGTAGGTTGAGCAGGATTATTTTTTTAATAATTACTATTGACTCTCGAAAAATTGCCAAATTTGTCTCCAAAATCATGAAAAATTTAATTTTGTAATTGCCTTAATTTTATAAATTAAAAAACAATTATCCCACATCCGTTCTTGATATTTGCTACACATTTTAATTTTAAAAAATAAATTATTACAATGGTTGGGTATTTTGCCTCAAAACCAAAATTAAGTTTCGTATGGAAAAGGCCGCGCAGACGTTCCTTTTAATTTAGTTACATTGCCTATTTTTTTTTAAATTTAGTCAAGATTTTTAAACTGAGAATATAATATGGTGCAAAGAGGGCGGCTAAATTATTTAATTTTATAAGTTTTCTCCCTATAAGAGCGCTTTATTTTTTGCTACCCCGATTCAAAACATACCAAAATACTAATAAAAGTGATTTTCGCGTCTGGGGCAGTAACCTTCTTTTATGGAAAAAAATTGGCCACTTATCCAACGATTTTCTTCTTCTTTCCGAGTTTCTAACAGTTAGAGAAGTTAGAATCTAACTCCTCTAAAACTAAATTAAAAAGATTATGTTTTAACTCGTAGTTGTCTATGAAAGGTTTTTAGCTTTTTTTAAATACGAATCAAATGTAAAAAAGGAATACAATTTTTACAGTACACGAGTGGGTGTGTCTAGTATGCCCGAAATAAGAGTAATTTTTCGTACTTCATGTAATCAAACTTTTAAACATAAAATAAGCTATTTAATTTGTTATATAGCGTCTCAGTCAATGTCCTTTCAATGTATGTAACCAAGCATTGTTACTTCAAAATACGACTACGTGCATAATACTCACAGTTGGGTTTTACACCAGAAAGTTAAAAAAAATCTGCATATGGATATAAATTGAAGTATTGTATTCAGATGTTCTTGTTTTATAAATATGCAGAGTTCGGCAAATGTTTGAATTTGCAAGTTTATCTCGGAAAGCAAAAGTTTTGTTCAGTAAAGAAGTACTACTGGAGCACGTGATAGACTGGTTTTGGCAATATTATCATTGCAGACATGTGATCAAGGTTAAAACAGATCTAATCTTAATATAAAGAAGTCAGAAAGAAGTACACTCAGCTATGTTAAAACAAGAAAGAATAAATATAGGTTTCCAACGAGTCCGAGTCGAAGACAGCTGCCCAATCATGCAGTGCTATAAATGCATGGGATACGGTCACTCCGCCGCGAGATGTACTGAATCAAAAGATCGTTGTCTACACTGTGCTGGTGAACACAAATCATCTGAATGCTCAAAAAAGGAACAAAAAGAAGAATTCCGTTGCTGGAACTGCTTTAAAATGGCCAAAGGCAAAATTGAGGCACCAAAACACAGATCAA